>NW_025780710.1:0-42801 GCF_021130785.1 Homalodisca vitripennis
ATCTAAAATCTCAGCAAACTAATTAGTAATATACTATGTTAATACAATCAAAATTTATATCCGAAACTAACAAAACATTATAAGTGGTTTCCTAGGGAAAACGTAAATTATATTCTTCGGAAAATTATTTTATTTAGTTTTAGGTCACATTGTACTATTTATGATATATTAAACGCCCTTCTACTAAATCAGCAAACTAATAGTATAACACACTATAAGTTAATACAAATCAAAAGATATCGAAAACTAACAAAACATTAAGTGGTTTCCTAGGAAACGTAAATTATTTTTGAAAATTTTTTTATTCAGTTTATAGTCTCATTGTACTATCTTATTTATATATTAAACGCCTTCTACTAAATCTCAGCTACCTAATAGTAACACACTATAGTTAATACAAATTCAAAAGATATCGAAACTAACAAAAACATTATGTGTTTCCTAGGAAACGTAAATTATTCATTTGGAAAATTATTTTATTCTGTTTTAGTCACATTGTACTATTTATGGTCATATTAAAAGCCTTCTACTAAATCTCAGCAAACTAATAGTAACATACTATAGTTAATACAAATCAAAAAGATATCGAAAATAACAAAATCATTAAGTGGTTTCCTAGGAAACGTTAAATTATTCTTTGAAAAATTATTTTATTCAGTTTCTAGTCTCATTGTACTATCTTTATGATAATATTAAAACGCCTTCTACTAAAATCATCAGCAAACTAATAGTAACACACTATAGTTAATACAATTCAAAAAGATATCGAAACTAAACAAAACATTATGTGGTGTTTCCTAGGAAACGTTAATTATTCATCGGAAAATTATTTTATTCAGTTTTAGACACATTGTACTATTTATGATATATTAAACGCCTTCTACTAAATTCAGCAAACTAATAGTAACACACTATAGTTAATACAAATCAAAAAATATCGAAACTAACAAAACATTATGTGGTTTCCTAGGAAACGTAAATTATTTTTGGAAAATTATTTTATTCAGTTTTAGTCACATTGTACTATTTATTATATATTAAAAGCCTTCTACTAAATCTCAGCAAACTAATAGTAAACACACTATAGTTAATACAAATCAAAAAGATATCGAAACTAACAAAACATTATGTGGTTTCCTAGGAAACGTTAAATTATTCTTTGAGAAAATTATTTTATTCAGTTTTTAGTCACATTGTACTATTTATGATATATTAAAACGCCTTCTACTAAATCTCAGTAAACTAATAGTAACACACTATAGTTAATACAAATCAAAAATATATCGAAAACTAACAAAAACATTATGTGGTTTCCTAGGAAACGTTAAATTATTCTTTGGAAAATTATTTTATTCAGTTTTTTAGTCACATTGTACTATTTATTATATATTAAACGCCTTCTACTAAATCAGCAAAACTAATAGTAACACACTATATTTAATACAAATTCAAAAGATATCGAAAACTAACAAAACATTAAGTGGTTTCCTAGGAAACGTTAATTATTTTTGAAACATTTTTTATTTAGTTATAGTCACATTGTACTATTTATGTCATATTAAAAGCCTTCTACTAAATCTCAGCTACTAATAGTAACACACTATAGTTAATACAAATCAAAGATATCGAAACTAACAAAACATTATGTGGTTTCCTAGGAAACGTTAATTATTCTTTGGAAAATTATTTTATTCTGTTTTAGTCACATTGTACTATTTATGATCATATTAAAAGCCTTCTACTAAATCTCAGCAAACTAATAGTAACATACTATAGTTAATACAAATCAAAAGATATCGAAAAATAAATTAAGTGGTTTCTTAGAAACTAACTTTGAAAAATTATTTTATTCAGTTTCTAGTCTCATTGTACTATCTATGATAAATTAAACGCCTTCTACTAAAATCAGCAAACTAATAGTAACACACGTTAATACAATTCAAAAGATATCGAAACTAACAAAACATTATGTGGTTTCCTAGGAAACGTTAATTATTATTCTTTGGAAAATTATTTTATTCAGTTTTTAGTCACATTGTACTATTTATGTCATATTAAAAGCCTTCTACTAAAATCAGCAAACTAATAGTAACACCATATATTTAATACAATTCAAAAAATATCGAAACTAACAAAACATTAATTGTGGTTTCCTCAAGGAAACGTTAATTATTTTTGAAAATTTTTTTATTTAGTTATAGTCACATTGTACTATTTATGTATCATATTAAAAGCACCTTCTACTATATCTCAGCTACCTAATAGTAACACACTATAGTTAATACAAATCAAAAGATATCGAAACTAACAAAACATTATGTGGTTTCCTAGGAAACGTTAAATTATTCTTTGGAAAATTATTTTATTCAGTTTTAGTCACATTGTACTATTTATGATATATGAAACGCCTAATTCTAAATCTTAGTAAACTAATAGTAACGCACTATAGTTAATACAAATCAAAATATATCGAAACTAACAAAACATTAAGTGGTTTCCTAGGAAACGTAAATTATTCTTTGGAAAATTATTTTATTCAGTTTTAGTCACATTGTACTATTTATTATATATTAAACGCCTTCTACTAAAATCAGCAAACTAATAGTAACACACTATATTTAATACAAATCAAAAAGATATCGAAACTAACAAAACATTAAGTGGTTTCCTAGGAAACGTAAATTATTTTTGAAAAATTATTTTATTTAGTTATAGTCACATTGTACTATTTATGTCATATTAAAAGCCTTCTACTAAATCTCAGCAAACTAATAGTAACACACTATAGTTAATACAAATCAAAAGATATCGAAACTAACAAAACATTAAGTGGCTTCCTAGGAAACGTAAATTATTCTTTGGAAAATTATTTTATTCAGTTTTAGTCACATTGTACTATTTATGTCATATTAAACGCCTTCTACTAAATCTCAGCTACCTAATAGTAACAACACTATAGTTAATACAAATTAAAAGATATCGAAACTAACAAAACATTAAGAGGTTTCCTAGGAAACGTAAATTATTCTTTGGAAAATTATTTTTATTCTGTTTTAGTCACATTGTACTATTTATGTCATATTAAAAGCCTTCTACTAAATCTCAGCAAACTAATAGTAACACACTATACTTAATACAAATCAAAAGATATCGAAAATAACAAAACATTAAGTGGTTTCCTAGGAAACGTAAATTATTCTTTGGAAAATTATTTTATTCAGTTTTAGTCTCATTGTACTATCTATGATATATTAAACGCCTTCTACTAAATCTCAGCAAACTAATAGTAACACACTATAGTTAATACAATTCAAAAGATATCGAAACTAACAAAACATTAAGTGGTTTCCTAGGAAACGTAAATTATTTTTGAAAAATTATTTTATTTAGTTTTAGTCACATTGTACTAATTTATGTCATATTAAAACGCCTTCTACTAAATCTCAGCAAACTAATAGTAACACACTATAGTTAATACAAATCAAAAGATATCGAAAACAACAAAACATTAAGTGGTTTCCTAGGAAACGTAAATTATTTTTTGGAAAATTATTTTATTCAGTTTTAGTCACATTGTACTATTTATAATATATTAAACGTCTTCTACTAAATCTCAGCAAACTAATAGTAACACACTATAGTTAATACAAATCAAAAGATATTGAAACTAACAAAACATTAAGTGGTTTCCTAGGAAACGTAAATTATTCTTTGGAAAATTATTTTATTCAGTTTTAGACCATTGAACTATTTATTATATATTAAACGCCTTCTACTAAACTCTCAGCAAACTAATAGTAACACACTATAGTTAATACAATTCAAAAGATATCGAAACTAACAAAACATTAAGTGGTTTCCTAGGAAAACGTAAATTATTTTTGAAAAATTATTTTATTTAGTTTTAGTCACATTGTACTATTTATGTCATATTAAACGCCTTCCACTAAATCTCAGCAAACTAATAGTAACATACTATAGTTAATACAAATCAAAAGATAAAAAAAAAACGAAAATAACAAATCATAAGTGGTTTCCTAGGAAACGTAAATTATTCTTTGGAAAATTATTTTATTCAGTTTTAGTCTCATTGTACTATTTATGATATATTAAACGCCTTCTACTAAATCTCAGCAAACTAATAGTAACACACTATAGTTAATACAATTCAAAAGATATCGAAACTAACAAAACATTATGTGGTTTCCTAGGAAACGTAAATTATTCTTTGGAAAATTATTTTATTCAGTTTTAGACACATTGTACTATTTATGATATATTAAACGCCTAATTCTAAATCTCAGCAAACTAATAGTAACGCAGTATAGTAACCAACACAATTCAAAAAGATATCGAAACTAACAAAACATTAAGTGGTTTCCTAGGAAACGTAAATTATTCTTTGGAAAATTATTTTATTCAGTTTTAGTCACATTGTACTATTTATGATATATTAAACGCCTTCTACTAAATCTCAGCAAACTAATAGTAACACACTATAGTTAATACAATTCAAAAGATATCGAAACTAACAAAACATTAAGTGGTTTCCTAGGAAACGTTAATTATTCTTTGGAAAATTATTTTATTCAGTTTTAGACACATTGTACTATTTATGATATATGAAACGCCTAATTCTAAATCTCAGTAAACTAATAGTAACGCAGTATAGTACCAACACAATTCAAAAGATATCGAAACTAACAAAATATTAGTGGTTTCCTAGGAAACGAAAATTATTTTTGAAAAATTATTTTATTTAGTTTTAGTCACATTTTACTATTTATGTCATATTTAAAGACTTCCACTAAATCTCAGCAAACTAATAGTAACATACTATAGTTAATACATAATCTAAAGATATCAAAAATAACAAATCATTAAGTAATTTCCTAGGAAACGTAAATTATTCTTTGGAAAATTATTTTATTCAGTTTTAGTCTCATTGTACTATTTATGATATATTAAACGCCTTCTACTAAAATCAGCAAACTAATAGTAACACACTATAGTTAATACAAATCAAAAGATATCGAAACTAACAAAACATTATGTGGTTTCCTAGGAAAGGTTAATTATTCATCGGAAAATTATTTTATTTAGTTTTAGACACATTGTACAATTTATGATATATGAAACGCCCTCTACTAAATCTCAGTAAATTAATAGTAACGCAGTATAAGTATGGAAATCAAAAGATATCGAAACTAACAAAACATTGTGTGGTTACCTAGGAAACGTAAATTATTCTTTGGAAAATTATTTTATTCAGTTTTAGTCTCATTGTACTATTTATGATATATTAAACGCCTTCTACTAAAATCAGCAAACTAATAGTAACACACTATAGTTAATACAATTCAAAAGATATCGAAACTAACAAAACATTATGTGGTTTCCTAGGAAACGTTTAATTATTCGTCGGAAAATTATTTTATTCAGTTTTAGACACATTGTACTATTTATGATATATGAAACGCCTAATTACTAAATCTCAGTAAATTAATAGTAACGCAGTATAGTACTAACACAATTCAAAAGATATCGAAAGTAACAAATCATTAAGTGGTTTCCTAGGAAACGTAAATTATTCTTTGGAAAAATTATTTTATTCAGTTTTTAGTCTCATTGTACTATCTATGATATATTAAACGCCTTCTACTAAAATCAGCAAACTAATAGTAACACACTATAGTTAATAAAATTCAAAAGATATCGAAACTAACAAAGCATTATGTGGTTTCCTAGGAAACGTTAATTATTCTTTGGAAAATTATTTTATTCAGTTTTAGACACATTGTACTATTTATGATATATGAAACGCCTAATTCTAAATCTCAGTAAACTAATAGTAACGCAGTATAGTTACCAACACAATTCAAAAGATATCGAAACTAACAAAATATTAGTGGTTTCCTAGGAAAACGAAAATTATTCTTTGAAAATTTATTTTATTTAGTTTTAGTCACATTGTACTATTTATGTCATATTAAAAGACTTCCACTAAATCTCAGCAAACTAATAGTAACATACTATAGTTAATACAAATCTAAAGATATCGAAAATAACAAATCATTAAGTGGTTTCCTAGAAAACGTAAATTATTCTTTGGAAAATTATTTTATTCAGTTTTAGTCTCATTGTACTATTTATGATATATTAAACGCCTTCTACTAAAATCAGCAAACTAATAGTAACACACTATAGTTAATACGATTCAAAAGATATCGAAAGTAACAAATCAATTAAGTGGTTTCCTAGGAAACGTAAAATTATTCTTTGAAAATTTATTTTATTCAGTTTTAGTCTCATTGTGTGACGACCCCAGCATATAGTTCTAAGACCAGACCGGTAACATCGTATGCGGTCTTAATCAGCCAGTTTTAAATATTAAATCATCAGTAATATATTTTATTTTTATTCAGCATTAAAGAATTACGTATCGCGTTTGCATACTTTTTTTTTATTAAAAGAAATTTCTGCCTTTTTAGGGAAACTCAATTGTTTATTTAAATTTCATTTAGTTGAGGCTACTGAGTGACAGCTGGCATGGTAATCAAATGAACATATACTAAGATTTTCTTGCTAAAGGATAGGACAGAGATCCTCCCCTGCAGATTAGAGACTTTTCTTCTGGCTGCTGGCTGATGGTTCCTCATACTTGGGGACAAGTATGGTTTTAAGGTAGGGGGAGTGTGACGACCCCAGCATATAGTTCTAAGACCAGACCGGTAACATCGTATGCGGTCTTAATCAGCCAGTTTAAAATATTAAATCATCAGTAATATATTTTAATTTTTATTCAGCATAACATTTAAATTCCAAGTCTGTCAGCAGTAAGCCTGGTAATTTTCCATACCCAGAGCAGCTGCGCAGTTACTGGGTGGTAAACAGGCAGGAATTTGCTGAGGTAGCGTCTGGAACAACGCTGCTCCCTGGAGTTCGTTGTTCTGAGTCGCAGTCGTGCCAGGGTTTTGAACGCGTCAAGCTCGCGTGAAATCGCTCTCTCGCTCTCTCTCCCGTTCTAAATTTGTAATTGTTCAACTGATTCTAAATTAAGCAATAAAATTCAAATTGTTTTCGCAATAAACTAAATTGTTTTATTTGGCCAACCGAGGGAGAGAATTTTTATTACAGCAACCTGGGCTAGTTTCCATCACCGTGTCCGAATTAGAACCCGAGAACTTTGTAAATTAAATTACGTGTGGTCGTCACGCCACATATTTGGTGTCAGGTGTGGGGTTGTGTCAGTTGGTTCTGTCGGTCGGTTCGTCTTTCTAAAAATAAAATTAGTGTTTCTTTGTTTCGTTGAAGAAATCGAAAAGTTGGTTGCAAGAAGCCGGGACAAGGATGATGGGTAAGTAATTTTTATTCTGCCGTAGAATAATGCTAGCCTAGAAACTGTCTATAAAACGTAATATTTGAAATTGTTGAAATCACGAGGTGACCAAGTCAAAGGTAATTTAATGCTTTAAATTTAAAACTAATTGAAAACTTTTTTTGATTAATTTTTATAATTTTTATTGAATTTTAAAGTAATACTTGTAATAGAGACGCCATATTGGCTGAGAACAATAGACGCTAATAGTCCGCCATACTTGTTGTAAGCTCCCACAATTCCATTCGACATTACTAACTAGTTATATTCTTTGTTAGGCATTGAATAGTTATTCGGTAGTTCTTTGTTTTGATTGGACTAGTCCCTCAGTAATTCAATTTTTATACGTAATATTTATCAATAATAAACGTACACTAAGGTTTTAATGTACTGATTTAACTAGTAGTTAAAACCTGATTAACCTAAATTAACTGCTTCTAAAACTAACTTAATTATACAAATTAGTTGATAACCTAACCTTTCTGACTTGGTTAGGCTAACTCAAAGGTACCGGTACAGGGCAAGAGGCTAACCACGTTGTGAGAGAAGGAAGATAAGGGGTAGTAGTCATTAAAGGGAAGTGAAATAAATTATAAATTTAAATATTTTTGAAAAATTAAAGTTGGACTTGGTTATATTTTGTTGAAACTTTGGGAACTTGTTCATCTGATGATAGTTAAATTGTAATTAAACTTTAAACTTTTGGTTAACTTTAAAGTTTTGACTTTTGATTTTTTTATTATGTTTTGAATTCTTCCTCTCGTCCGTGGTGGAACCAGCAAACCCTGATTGAGTTAGTTTGCTAAGTTTATTTACAGGCACGAAGAAAGAAGATTAAATTTTGTGGAATAGGTTTCGACATTCGTGATGAATTGTATGATGAATTGAGTGATAGTTAAAAGGTATTTTAAATATTTTTGGGTAATTTGAAGGAAAAGTAAAATATTGAAATATTGGAATTATTCTTTGCTCAGACATAGTAGGTTGTCTTGACTTAGAATAAATCGTGGTGTAACTTCGTATTTGATTAGTGTTCAGGACTTAGACAAAAAGTGGATTGATTAGAGCTGAATTGAAATTTGATTGATTGATTGCAAGTCGATAAATTAAAAATTATTTCTTGATTTTAATTACTTTTCACAAACGGGAGAGAGCACATAATTATTTAATTAAAAATTTAATTGAGGAAAAATCTTTTAAAATTATCTTTGGAAAACTAAGTTGGGACTTGTCCACTTTTTGAAAGTAAGTGTGCCTGAACTGATTGACAATGGCTGGTCGCGTTAGTATTGGAGGGCAAGAAATGGACCTCCAGGAAGCCATTGATGCGGTAACTGAACGGTTGGAGACTCTTGGTCATGCTAGGTTGGATCGAAGTGACCACCTGAACACCATGTTGGAGGAAACTTTGCGAGGTCATACAGAACGACCTACGTTCGACATGGTAGGCTCGATCACTCCCTTTGATGGAGGAAAGCCGGAGGCTGTTCTCCACTTCTTTGAGAGTATCGACAATGTCGGTGAATTAAGTCATTGGGGAAACGAACGAAAAAATTAAGGGTTGCTAAATTGAGATTGGCTGGAACCGCCTTGAGTTTTATTCGATCGGAAGATCAAGGCCGGTTGAGTACTTATGCGGGATTTAAAGAAGTTTTGACACAACGGTTTTAGTGACAAAGCTCCGAAAGATTGTTACTTCCAGCAGTTGTCTGTAATACAGCAACGGAGGGGTGAAACGATTGAAGCTTTTGCTGATCGAGTGCGGACATTAAATGAAAAGACAGTGCGAGTCACTGCAAATCCAGAAGTTAATGCTGCACTAAGGGAAGAAGCCGATCGTAGAGCTTTGGGATGCCTTTACCCGAGGTCTTATTGGACACGTTGGTGATCAGACGAGACTAAAATTCCCTACTAACATCCGAGAAGCCGTCACTACAGCGGTGGCAATTGATCATATTTTGAAGCAATCGAAAGATCCGTCTCGCGCTACAGATGAACGGAAGGTTTATCAAACTGACCTTGTTTGTTATCGGTGCCATAATCCGGGGCACACGTCTCGTGAGTGTCGGGACAATAGGGGATTTAGTAGACCCAGTAATGACTTGAGGTGCTGGCGATGTAATAAGCCAGGGCACAGACAAAAGGATTGTCGCGTAAAACTTCCAAACAGCACTCCTAGTGCTAGTCAGTCGGGAAAACGGGGCAGGGGCCAGTGGAGTCGCCGCCACCCCGTCCTCGAGAGTAACTGAGCCGCAACCGCAGGCTAAGGCGACGAAAAGAAATGTAACGACTGGAAAGAACACTTGTGAACCTAGAGTAGGAGCCTTAGTTAAGAGTCGTGAAACCGCCCGAGTAGATAAAGAAATACGAATAGTTCCGGTTGTGAAAGATTTAGCCGAGGAACTAGTTGCCATGGGGCGTGTGGATAATGCCGAGGGAAAGATATTAATTGATACCGGTGCTCAGGTGTCGCTCATCAAACGTGGAGCCGCTGTAGCTCCGATGACAAAGCCTGACTTGATTATCCGGGGAATTTCAGGACGAACTCTGAAGATTTACGGCAGACAAAAAGTGACTTTGATGTTAAAGCCGGGTGTGCCGGTGAAAGGGAACTTTGTTGTGAGTAACCTACCCCGTGGGTATTTAGCCGTGTTAGGTTGTGATATTCTGAAAAAAGGGAAGTGCATCGATAGACATCACGGAAGGTGTTCTCCGTATGTCTGGAAATGACATTTGGTTAAATCGGTTGCACAAGGGTGAGAGTGTCCCCGATTCAGCGTAGGCAAGTAGTTGCGCCGGGCCACAAAAAGGCACAGGCCCCTACTACGAAACCTGAGGTTGTCCGAGTGGCTAAACGCCAGGACAGTTGTATAGAGAATTACGTGTATAACGCAAAAGATGTCACAATACCCGCGCGGAGTGAGAAACTGGTTCAGTTGAAGTTAAGCAAATTTGGATCTACGACTAATGATAATCTGGAGGGTTCGGATGTAGTGGTCGAACCAGTGGGTCTTACCATACAGGGCGTGTATTTGGCACGAGTATTAACGAAAATAGTGAACAATAAATGTTGGGCGAAGGCTGTAAATGTAAGTGGCGAAGAAGTATCCCTTACGGTAAATTCTAAATTTGGAATAGTGGAATCAGTTAGTAACGATACGATAGATAAGGTCAAACGTAAGATAGTCTTGATAGCGGATAGTCACGGTCGCGGAATTCAGCAGTTATTGGAAGAGAGGTTGCCAGGGAACTTTGAGCTCAGTTCGTGGTTTGTACCTAATGGTAAGCTTAAAGATGCGATGAGTAATCTTAAAAGAGAGATTGCACAGCTGACTCAGGGTGATACGGTACTGGTGATGGCAGGAACCAACGACGTGGATAGAGGTGCTCCTTACTCGCGCACCCTACAACAAGCCTTTCAAGCAATACCTAATAAGTGGGATGCTCGCATTGTAGTTATGGGAATTCCTGATAGGTTTCGACAAGAATGTAATAGGAGATCTGAAGAGAGCGAATGATCTACTTAGATCCTTCGTAAAAGGAACCAATTCGGAGGGACGGGGAAGGATGTCCTTCTGTGAGATGCGAGGAAGGTTTGCTAGGCGCTTGTATACCAAGCATGGGCTACACCTCAATGAAGAGGGAAAGCTAAAACTCGCAGAGTTGATGCGGAAGACCATCTTGGATGATGTAGAGGTGACAACGAAGCGAGTAGGACTAGCTATCAAAGAAGACGAATTGTTTGATAAATGTGTAGATGAAAAAACTTAGCCATTTGAGACTACCCGAGCGACAAGAGGTTAAAAGAGTACTAGAGGAATACAGGGACGTGTTTGCGCATAGTGAGGCCCAGCCTCTGCAATGCAAATCGGCCGTAAAACACGTTATCCATACGGGAAATGCTGCGCCCATTTATAAGAAAGCTTATCGGGTTCCATTTCATCAGAAACCCATAGTGGATGAGTTGATTAAAGACCAACTGGACAAGGGGATAATAACTCCTAGTCATAGCCCGTGGGCGTCGCCTGTAGTCATCGTCCCGAAGAAATCTGTGGACGGCAGTAAGAAATATCGTTTCTGCGTAGACTTTAGAGCAGTCAACGCTGTGACTGTACCTGATGTATATCCTCTACCCAACATCGCCGAGACACTTGACTCGCTGGGAGGTTGTACCATGTATACTACACTTGACTTGAGAAGTGGTTATCATCAGATTATGGTAGATGAGGAAAGTCGACCGAAAACTGCCTTTAATGTGCCAGGAGGTCACTATGAGTATCTACGTATGCCCTTTGGACTGTCTACGGCGCCTGCAACATTTCAGCGCCTGAATGGATTCAGTTCTTATGGGATTAAAAGGGGAAAAGTGTTTAGTGTATCTGGACGATATTATCTTGTTCTCGAAAGATTTGGCTTCGCATTTGTCGCATTTGAGTGAAGTGTTGAGTAAGCTACGTGATGTGAATTTGAGCGTGCAACTCAGTAAATGTAAATTTGCAGTAGGTGAGGTTAATTACCTGGGTCATGTAATAACTGGCCATGGTATAGAACCCGACCCAGGAAAGGTTAAGGCTGTAGAGGGATTCCCTGTACCTAAGACTGTAAAAGATGTACGGTCCTTTTTAGGTTTGGCCCGATATTACCGCCGGTTCATAGAAGGCTTTGCTGCCATTGGGAAACCTCTTTTTGACTTAACAAAGCAAGGGAAGGATTTCGATTGGGATCAAGAGTGCCAAACTGCGTTTGAGACACTTAAACAGAAGCTAGTCTCATCACCAGTGTTGGTCTTCCCCGATTTCAGTAAGCCGTTTCACCTTGGCTACTGATGCCAGTATTGACGCTCTAGGGGTTGTATTGTCCCAAGAAGTAGATGGAGAAGAACATCCAGTCGCGTACGCTTCTCGCACTCTTTTTCCTGCTGAAAGGAATTATTCTACGACCGAAAGAGAACTGCTAGGTTTAGTATGGGCTACAAAGTATTTTAGATGTTATTTGTTTAGGCCGTGAATTTAAGGCTGTGACAGATCACGCAGCACTAAAGTGGATGTTATCTTTGAAAGATCCAAGTAGTAGACTAATGAGGTGGGCGTTGAGGCTTGCTGAGTTCACTTACACCGTGGAACACAAGCCGGGAAAGAGACATACCAACGCTGATGCTCTCAGTAGAGCTATGTGCGCAGCTACTCGCAGGGACGAGCTCCCTGTGGTTGACCTTGCCACACTGCGTGAGCATCAAAAGAATGATCCTCATTGTCAAGAGTTAAGGAAGGCCAAGTGTTTTAAGTTGAGCCCAGAAAAGATCCTGTACAGAGTGAGCGGAGGTGACAAGAAGATTGTGGTCCCCTCATCTCTTACTCGTGAGGTAATCAGGTTGAACCATGACCTGCCAACGACGGGACATGCAGCGGTGGCTAAGACGTTAGACCGTATTAAGGCAAAATTCTGGTGGAAGGGCATGGATAAGGACGTATTAGACTATGTGCGTTCGTGCCACAGTTGTAGTCAACGAACCAACTATGGAAAGGCAAAGGCCCCCCTTGGAACGTTGTTTAAACGAGCCCAAGGTTCCTTTCGAAGTAGTGGCAGCCGACATAGTAGGGCCCTTGCCCATCAGTGAGTCGAGAAACGTGTACATCTTGAGTGTGATGGATCATTTCACACGGTATTGTGAATTTATACCACTGCCTGACCAAACAGCAGACCAGGTGGCTCGAGCCCTAGTGCAGAGAGTGATTACTAAGTTTGGTGTTCCCAAGGCTTTGATTACAGATCAAGGGGCAAATTTTACCTCTGACCTGATCAAACAGTTGTGCAAATTCTTGCACATCAGGAAAATCCAGACTACAGGGTTTCACCCACAGAGTAATGGTCGGCTAGAGAGAGTACACGCGACTATTGCCAAAATGCTTAGTCACTTTGTGAACCGTCATCAGACTGATTGGGATGAATATCTCCCATATATAACTATGGCTTATAACAGTCAAAGCCATGAGGCTACGGGATTTTCGCTGTACGAAATGTTGTTTGGGCGAAAAATGGAAGCTCCTATGGAGGGTGACTTGACTATCACGGAAGATAACGAGGTATTTGGTGATCATGTAGAGACTCTGCGGGCGAAGTTAAAGGAAACCCATGAAGTTGCTGCGCGACGTAAGGCATTGGCCAGGGCCAAGTATGAAAGGCAGTACAACAAGAAAGTGAAGGATTCGTTGTACGAGGAAGGCCAGTACGTTCTGTTGCACGTGCCGAGTATCGGAACGTCACAGAGTGAAGAAACTGTCAAAACTATGGAAGGGTCCCTACAGGATAGTCAAGGTGTTATCGTCGTTGAATTTAGTTTTGAAAGTGAGAAATAGAGAAATCGTGGTTCACGTGAATCGAGTAAAGCCGTACGTGAGTAGAACCAAGGTGAACCAGGTGCCGGATCAGTGCACGTTGATGACAATGTTGGCGATATCGAGATTCCAGACTCGAATATCTGTATTGGTGAGGGAACACCATCAGCAGATGATGGTATCCCTGTACCAAGTGTTGGCACACCTCGTACGGGAAATAGGTTGCCACGTGTAAAAAGGAGGCCAGCACGCCTCGAAGACTATGTGCCATAGTTGGGAATTATATCGGTGGTGCTTTGACAAGTGGGAAGTGCTTGACATGCTTATGGGACTGGTGTTTCGTGTTGTAAAGGTAAAACTCGATATAAATTTGAAGTTCTGTTTTAGGATTGATTTTTCTAATCCTGGGAGTAGTAAGCTGCTTCCAGCAAGGGGTCATATTTGAAGGAGGCAGAGATGTGCTGCTGACGGACAGCCATTGGAGGGTCACGTTGCAGTACAACTTGACGCAGATTGAAGAGGAATCCCGAAATCTAAGCATCTTGGTAACTGAGGTAAAGAATCATTTTAATACATTTTTCGAAGATCTACTTAATGAAAATATGAGTTCACACTCTCCATTAATTCAATTGGAAGCCGGATTTCGTTACGAATTTGCGCTATTACAGCAGTCAGTTAGTGAATACCTAAATGAAATTGATGATCTAATAAAACTATTACCACAAAGACGTGGGAAAAACGAGGTTTAGTAGATGCAGGAGGTCATGTGTTAAAGTTTCTGTTTGGTACACTTGAGAATAGCGATTTAGAAATTATTGATGGAAAAATGGATTATTTGTACAACACCAACGAGGAAATAGTGCATCAAGCTAAGGAGCAGGTGACTGTTCTAGCAAATATGCAGGCGGAAATAGTATCACATGCAAAAACAATAAATAACGTAATTTCTATATTGAAAGAATATCATTCTAATATGCATGAACAAATGGTTAAAATTTTCACACAAGCAAATGCTGCTCATTATCAGTTAAAAACTCTTTTTGAATATTTGAAGTTAAGTTCTGCGCTTTCGGATACTAAAGAAACAGTAAGTAGTGCAAGACGAAAGATAACTAAATTCCATCAAGCAATTGAGAGCTTAGCAGCTGGGAAGGTTGACAGTAACTTGCTAACACCTCATGAGTATCTAAGAATTTTGAAGGAAATTGAAAAGGTTATACCTCCAACGACTAATTTGTATTCACCTGTTAAATTAGAAAATATTCATCAATTTTATTCTGCTGTGGTTGTTCATAGTTATACAACGATTCACACCCTAAGGGTAGTGATGAGGTTGTCTCTTTCAAACGATAATAAGATGTTCCAATTATATGATATTATTACCTATCCGGTGTATGATGCCTCTCTCAAAGTATGGACCCAGTGGGAAGTTGGTACCCAAAAATTATTGATCAGTAAGGATCGGTTGATGTACTCGATGAACAATCAATTGGAGTTCGACCGAGAGTGTCGAGGGGAACAACTGATTGTTTGCCCGTTATCGAATGTCCTGTTAAGCGTAAGCAAGAGACCAAATTGTGCGGTTGAGATGTTTCATTACGAGCAAGTGAGGCTCTGTGGTAGAAAATTAATATCGGGATTAAGGTCCCCGGTACTTGTCAAAACTCCAAGCCGATGGATATACAGTGCCTCAGAAGAGCACAGATTGACTTTGAAACTGTCTAACTAGTGACGGGACCCTGAGTATAACTTCCGCGGTAGTGAAGGGGGTCGGTGAATTTAGAGGAATTGATATGTGTGATGTTGTCTCTGAAGAATTCAAGGTGCCTGCCCGTATTCACGGCAGCTCTGTGTTCTCAGAACAGATAAGTGAAATTGTGTTTCCAAATGTGGAAGAAATTTACACAAGCGAGGAGAAGGAGCTGTTTAGCTCTGAGCAGGAAACGGCTGTGAAAGTCCTGCAGGGACTGAACGAACGGCTGGGCACATTAGGTGTTAAGGAGTACCGTCCGGAGGACGTAGTCCGCCATCTGAAGTCCCACATTCTGTTTGGTCGAAGATTTTATGCTGCAAAAGTGGCAGCTGCTGGTAGTTTTGGGTTAGTGTCAACCCTGATGCTTGTGTACATGTGTTACAGGTTTGTTATGCCTGTGATGGCATGGTGGTCGAGTCGCCGGAACCGTCGCCGACAGCGTCGCTCCGCTACTCTGACCGAGGTCTTGAAAAGTGAGAGGCCTGACGTCACTAGACAGTCCTGAAGGAGCCCAAGAGGGTGTGAACCCTGGAGAGATAAACGGTGTTGAACAGAAACGTGGAGGCAGTCGAAGTTGTTAACCTCGAGCGACTGCGGGACGTGATACAAGCTTTGTAACTGTGAGTAATGACAGTAGTATACTTTGGCCGTTCCTGGGACAACGCACCCGAGACCGGTTCTGGGACAAACCGTGTGAGACCGAATCTGGGACAGAAAATTGTTAGAGAGCGACTAAGAGTGTGAGTACGGGTAGTCAGAACCGCGCCGCGCGAATCACCACGCATGTCATCGCTGTCCCATACTTGAACGTCAAATTACGTTTATACTTGAACGTCAAATTACGTTTATACTTAAACGTCAAATTACGTTTATGAACGTTAAATTACGTTTATACTTAAACGTCAAATTACGTTTATACTTAAACGTCAAATTACGTTTATGAACGTGAAATTACGTTTTATACTTAAACGTCAAATTACGTTTATGAACGTTAAATTACGTTTTATACTTAAACGTCAAATTACGTTTATGAACGTTAAATTACGTTTATACTTAAACGTCAAATTACGTTTATGAACGTCAAATTACGTTTATACTTAAACGTCAAATTACGTTTTATGAACGTCAAATTACGTTTATACTTAAACGTCAAATTACGTTTATGAACGTTAAATTACGTTTATACTTAAACGTCAAATTACGTTTATACTTAAACGTCAAATTACGTTTATACTTAAACGTCAAATTACGTTTATACTTAAACGTCAAATTACGTTTATACTTAAACGTCAAATTACGTTTATGAACGTTAAATTACGTTTATACTTAAACGTCAAATTACGTTTATGAACGTTAAATTACGTTTATACTTAAACGTCAAATTACGTTTATGAACGTTAAATTACGTTTATACTTAAACGTCAAATTACGTTTATGAACGTTAAATTACGTTTATACTTAAACGTCAAATTACGTTTATGAACGTCAAATTACGTTTATACTTAAACGTCAAATTACGTTTATGAACGTTAAATTACGTTTATACTTAAACGGCAAAATTACGTTTATAAACGTTAAATTACGTTTATACTTAAACGTCAAATTACGTTTATGAACGTTAAATTACGTTTATACTTAAACGTCAAATTACGTTTATGAACGTCAAATTACGTTTATACTTAAACGTCAAATTACGTTTATGAACGTTAAATTAAGTTTATACTTAAACGTCAAATTACGTTTATACTTAAACGTCAAATTACGTTTATACTTAAACGTCAAATTACGTTTATGAACGTCAAATTACGTTTATACTTAAACGTCAAATTACGTTTATGAACGTTAAATTACGTTTATACGTAAACGTCAAATTACGTTTATGAACGTTTAAATTACGTTTATGAACGTTAAATTACGTTTATACTTAAACGTCAAATTACGTTTATGAACGTTAAATTACGTTTATACTTAAACGTCAAATTACGTTTTATACTTGAACGTCAAATTTACGTTTATACTTAAACGTCAAATTACGTTTAGAAAAACGCAATGTGTCATCTAAGGTTTTTTTCTAATCTACTGTATTGTTCACGCAGATCTACATATGCAGGTTGTTCTATTGAACGACTAAACACGTATAGATTCTTGAACGGAACTCCATCTTTGTTGTAAATGAAATTCAATAACAAGTTCGTTTTACCACACCCAGATGGTCCTACAATAAGACACCGTAACGGTCTAGGTAAAAATTGGTCTTCGAATTTCTCTCTGCAATACACTTGAATTTCCATAGTATGTTCTCTTACATACATATAAAATTTAACAGTTTTCGCATATTCTATGATGACCCCATGCTAGGGTTCGGATATTGTCTTCGAGTACGAAACGCTTGTCGTCCTTTGATGAAAGTACCACTTTATGGTGTTCTACGCTGTAGAGATTGTGTGCTTGACTCCGAATTGTATTCATCGTTTTGTAGTGCTCGATGTTACTAAACAAACAGTCTTTATAGTTGCTAAAGGTAATTTCATTTTCAACTACAGCTTTTTTCACGCCCTTAGACCTCTTTATGTAATGGTTGTCTTCTATATTGCTCGCATACATCTTGGATCGTAGTCCTACAAATTCTCGCATGATTCGACCATTAAGTTCATCTTTCATTTTACCTAGAACTTTTTTGTTTACGTGGGGGAGTCCATATTGGTTGGGGTTGGGGTAGTCACTTGTATCAAATAATCCAATTATATGTTTCATGTCTTCGTAGAAATTTTTAGTTTTTGATGTCATATATCAGAGAATCGGAATCAGTGTACACCATTTTTATATTAGATCCATACTTCTCTTTCATTACATTGTAGTGGAAATCATACATCAGTGTCTTTGATATGTCTAGAATACTCATACCTACGTAAATAGGTTTATTTAACAAAAGTTTTTTCTTAATAAAATGTACAGCAACTAGGTTTTCTGTAAAGATGGTTCGACTCTTAAAGTTCGGTTTGCTAACCCATCTTTCCACTAATTTGGACTTAGTACCCAAACGAATGTCCACACGATTTCTCATATTTTCTATATTTTTTTTCAAAAACTGAGTTGTTCATAAGTTTGAAAAAGTCTTTCTCAAAATCATTTTTCGCCTTTGTACGCTCCATGGTATTCAGATTAATGTACGGCTGCAACCAATTGCTTTGACTGAAACTAAGAACTCTATGAACATGTTTTAGTTTCATACCCAGACTCAAATAAAGCTTTAAATTTTTGTAGTGTACGACATACTTTTCTTTGCTGTAGAGAGTTGTCAGAAGCTTTGCCATTTTCGATCCTGGTGGGACTCTACGTTCTGGAGCGAGAGGTAGATCAGAGTGTACGTCGTGTAGTTCTTCAGGTTATTCCAAATCAACTTCTAATATGTAGCCTGTGGGTGAATCGTCACTAACTTTCATTACATCGATGTCTGTACTGCTCCACTGAAAGTTTGCATATGGTAGTTTTACAGACATTGCCCACCCATACAGGTTGTTTGCATCCAAGTACATGAGGTAGTTGTTTGGTTTCGATTTGTCGTAGTCTTTCATGTAGGGATTGTTTGCCTTCGCATATCGATGAGAACACTGTGAAATACCACCACGAATACCTTTTTCAACCATGAGTACCATATCGATGTCAGTCAATAGGGACAGTTCAACTTTTGTAATTTTTAGCATTGCGTTCCAAGCCAACCCGGGTGCTGTGAAATACCATGCAGGATCTAATTTGTATGTATTGAGACATACATCCCTGAAGTTTTCCATAACATCTGCAAGCAGCAAGACATCGGTTTCGTTATATAGCATTGTATATTCTTTCATGTTCTGAATGTTAAAGGCGGGTCCATACATCGCACGCATGTTTGTAATCTTCATTTGTTATGTGTTGTTTATTCAGTCTATTGTAAAATTCTTCTTGACTAGGTAGTGATGTTTCACTATATTTTTCTATACTGTCCATGTAGTCGTAAGGGTACACTCCTTTTCGTAGCAATAAATTGAAGTCCTTACCATTGTAATATGTTGAGATGTGTTTGAATTGAGATCTAGTCAGATTCTTTGCCAACCTATCGAGACTTTGTGACATGAACTTGAATGAATCGATGAATCGTAGTTCAATTCCACCTTCCACACTGACCGTAAAGGAAATGTACCGCTCCTCGTTGTTGGGTATCAATGATATGCGATTTTGGAACTTACCAAACTCTTTAATGAAAAGGTGAGTATCGTAACCTGCTAAATTATGAATGAAAACAGGAATGAACCTAGGTTTTTTGAAATTGATGTTACACTTGTTGTGAGCTGCTCCTCTAAACAAACCCGTCAAATGGTTATGGTCTCTAACACGATCATCACCAAGAAAATTTCCACAGATATGACACGTAGTAGTAGATTCAAACATTTCCTGTTGCTCTTTTGTCATCAACTGCATGGGGACTATTGCTTCACTCTTGTAAAGTTCATTAATCCTTATCGACTCCTCAATCAATGATTTTACAAATACATGTGCAGCATCGTCTCCAAAGTATTTAATCGGTGGTTTGGAAAAGCCGTCTTCTGACACCCCATACATACAGAAGGAAATGGCATTATGTTTCTGATATTTAATAGTGAACGACTGGTGATTACCATTACAATCCACTTTACACGGTTGACATGTTGAAATAGGTGCTAGACAGCATTCAAAGTCTGCGTAATACACAAAGGGCACTCTCATTGAGCAATTGAAATCTTTAAATCTAATTACAGTTCCTGGCTCTGGTAGTTCCAATTTCACAGCATCGTGTGTGTTACAGTCTTCTCTATGCTTGATGAGTAAATCCTCTCTCGTAAAGTGTTGCAAACACCTATTGCATATCCACATCTTATGTCCATTTCGTGAGATCTGTGAACTAACTAAACGGGACATATCTTTGATCCAGCAGTAGTGAGAGTTTTGTTTGTTTTTTCTCTGATAAACAGTAGATTAACATGTTTTTCCATCTCGTTATCAGTTATTCTCAGCGGGAATATATCAAACTTGTCATCATAAGCATAGACATTAACAGAAATTCCACTACGTCTTTCAAACTTTGCTATATCATCAAGTTTCATGGGGCATTCGCAAGTTGCTAGTGCATGAAGCAGCTCTCGTTTTGAAAGGTTCGTAATTGCTGATTCTTTCTGGATGAACCTTAACTGGATGTAAAGCTGCCAGAATAGACCACATAAAACATTTCTGATCTTCGTTTTTTACATTAATAACAGCCTTTTTGGATTGAATCTGTTTTGGTAGAACCACATAGCTGGATCCGTGAAAAGGAACGTATCGGTTGACTCTGATCTCCAAGTCTTTCACACTTTTTAGTGACCATTGAGAACCGTTTGCCTCAAACTCCTCCATCTCAACCAACATCTTAAGTTTTGCTGAGTTATAATAGTCAGACAGAGACGTTGTCGAGTAAAGAATTTCATTTTTGTTTTAAAGTTCATGACTTGAGTCACCTCCACATCGTTTATTATTTTCTTGAATTCAGCATGATAAACCATGTTTACCTTAAGATTTTTTTTCTTTTACAGCTTCCTGAAGTTTTTCAACAACGAGTGGTTTGCATATCTCAAGAAACATTTTTGGATCTTTGATCCCACGTTTGTTCATAATCACATACGTTTTCAATCTTCCCGTGAATGCCGACTGGACTTCTGATATTTCATCAAGTATTGTCTGCGACTCCTCTGGAGTACGTACCGGAACCAGATGAGGTGTTGAAGGTGATTCTGTTTCAGACAGAAGCTGTCTCTCTTCCATGGTAGGGCTAATCGAATTCTCACTATTAATTGTACTAGTCGGTGTCTCACTAATAAACTTTTTCACACCTGTAGGAATCTTTTGTGGTCTAGTCGGTTTTCGGATCATCGCTTCAAGAGCTATATCGTTTGTATTGACCTTCGGTAATTGTTTGACTTCCCTTGGCCGTTTTGGGTATTTCTTTACCAGCATGTTGATGTCTGGAGTGGGTGCCGGCAGTCGTGGTGTCAGTCTCGTAATGGGTAATATTTCACTCCTGTATCGAGGACCTTCATGAAGTGCTGACAAACGGATATAGCGTTTCGATTGTTTGTGACGGTTCCAGTTGGATGACTCTATTGGTGTTTCACAAATCCAACACATTTTACTTTTAGGAGCTGGTTTGATTTCCATCTTTTTCAGACGTTCGTTATATGTCATACCATGCCGGTTTTTGGCACATTTCTGAGATTTTTGGTGCCGAGCCATGTTGGAAACCGTTATTTCCTTACTGCATTTTGGACATGGTTTCTTCTGGGGTTTTATTTGAGCACGTACATCGGTCGGACTAAGCACGTTGTATGTTGGACTCTCTGGGATATGTAGTGGTGAATGGTATACATGACTATATGGTATATGCAGTGAATAGTCTGATCTATCCGGAACTTCAAATGGTAGTGGACCAAGTATTGATATAATTTTCGATGAATCGGGGTGTATCCTTTTTACTGGTGGTTCAAACTTTGGAGCGTCATCTGTAGATGGACCAATTATAGCTCTAATTTTGGAATAGAAATCTGGAGTGTCTAACATAGACAAATCAAAAATCAGCAATCGCGTCTTGTTCTTCAGGTCTGAGATTTGAATAGGACTCTGGCAACATAGACATATCAAAATCAGCAATCGCGTCTTGTTCTTCAGGTCTGAGATTTGAATAGGACTCTGGCAACATAGACATATCAAAATCAGCAATCACGTTCTGGAATTGATTGTCACTCACAGCATCAGCGTAGTTTTCCAACATAGACATATCAAAATCCGGAGTTTGTCTGTCTAACGTGGACATGCATTTCTTTGTTTTTTTATGGCGGGACATGGAGGAGTTCCTGACTTCAGCACCACACCTTGAACATACTTGTTTCATCGAAGGAGGTTTTTCATTGAATCCGTTGGAAGAAGCATAAGCTGGTGGATTTGACGCTGACATACACTTCTTTGTTTTTTGGTGGCGGGATAGGTTAGATGCAGTAACCTCAGCTCCACAATTCGGACATTTCTTGACTGATGATCTTCGAAGACCGTCCGTAGCATTGAGAAATGCTGTTTGCTTGCTAGCAGGAGAAAACGCCATTATTACAGAGCTGGCAACTCTCTTACTGTATGGGCGATTGACGATGGAAAAGGATGAGGTATGGATGCACTTCTTTGTTTTTTGGTGGCGGGATAGGTTAGATGCAGTAACCTCTTCTCCACAATTCGAACATTTCTTGACTGATGATCTTCGAAGACCATCCGTAGCATTGAGGAATGCTGTTTGCTTGCTAGCAGGAGAAAACACCATTATTATAGAGCTGGCTACTCTCTTATTGTATGGGCGATTGACGATGGAAAAGGATGAGGTATGGATGGATGAGAATAGGAAGAGGAGTAGGAAGAGGGTGGGTGTGTGGGATGAGTGGAAGGAAGGATGAGAGCATTATTAATACATTTGACTCTGAACTAGAACATAGTTTTTTGTAACTCTTTTTCATAAAACGATCCTATTATTTCCTCACCAGACTGGTCTGCTATTTTGTAGGTAACAGGGCAAGTTTTGTTGACGGCCACAATCCGAAAAATTTCTCTTGTCCAATTTCTGCGGTATTTATTTCCAAATACATCTTTCTTTATAGTAATTCTTACACGGTCTCCAACCGAAAGTCTGGGTCTGAATACTAGACATCGTCCAGTGTTTGCGTACATGTTTCTTAAAGTTTGTTCATTGCTTGAATTCACTTCTGATGGGCTCATCTTTATAGTGCTATGAAATTTACTGTTATATTGACGTAGAAGCTTCTGTAAATGTGACACCCATCTAAAAGAGTTTTGAATTTCAAAGTGCACTTTCATTTTTTCATTGAGAGTTCTATGGAAACGCTCTATAATGGCACTTTTTTCCTCATTTTCAGTATGGTATAACTTTATTTGATTTTTGTGTAAAAACTCTCTAAATTCCTTATTAACAAATTCTCGTCCTTTATCCGTGTGAAGAAGGTTCGGGGGTTTGTGACCAACCAATTTCGCTCTTCTTAATATTTTACCAAACGATTTAGTAACCTCTTGTGAGCTTTTAGTTTTTAATGGTTCTGACCACGCATATTTTGAAAACGTATCAATTACATTAAGTATGTATCTGAATCCATCATTTTCCTTTGAAAACCTAATCATTACAACAAGGTCTGCAGCCCACAAATCATCAATACCCAAAGTTACAATTTTTCTCTTAGGGAATCGCTTAACCACAGGTTTATGAACCTCTAATGCTCGAAGCAGGATGTCTTTCCGACTTTTCTGCTTCATTAATTCCTGATAATATCCACAATACACTTACATTATACCAAACTAGTAACTTATAAGGTGCGGTGTCTCGCGCGGCGCGGCGGTGACTGGACAGTGACGAGGCGCGTACCGATTGTTTGTATACTTATAGAAACAACACGCGGAACTAGTAATTTATAAGGTGCGGTGTCTCGCGCGGCGCGGCGGTGACTGGACAGTGACGAGGCGCGTACCGATTGTTTGTATACTTATAGAAACAACACGCGGTGTCTCACACGGCGCGGTGGTGGTGACGGTTTCAGCAGTCGCGCGGTGCGGTGATGACGAGGCGCGTGCCAATTGCTTGGCGGTGACGGTTCAGCAGTCGCGCGGCGCGGTGCTGACGAGGCGCGTGCCGATTGCTTGCATACTTACAGTAACAACGCGTGGTGTCGGTGGCGGGACAGCGATGACATGCGTGGTGATTCGCGCGGCGCGGTTCTGACTACCCGTACTCACACTCTTAGTCGCTCTCTAAAAAATTCTGTCCCAGATTCGGTCTCACACGGTTTGTCCCAGATCCGGTCTCGGGTGCGTTGTCCCAGCAACGGCCAAAGTATACTACTAATGACACTCTGAATAAGTGTGAGCCCCTCAACTCACTGTGGTATGGTGAGGAAGTTTTGCTTGGAAAACTCCATACCGATTGCTCCAGACATTCGTGTTAATGCTGTGACAGAATAATCTTTCAAAGGCCTTGAGTAAGGAATGATCGATTTGTGTTAATTGTGGTTGACTAGTCAAGTTGTGTTGAGAGATGTGTGCACACGGGACAGTTGTTAAAGGAGACACTGGAAGATGTATTAGGGAATATACTCGTAGTTATGTTAGATTGGTGATTGTTGATGTAACCATGTTTTTAGATGTAACATTTTAATTTGTTAAATTGTAGTGTTGTGGAATGTGTAACTGATCTTATGTTTTGATCAGGCAGACTTGGAGATATAATTTTCCAAATTATTCGATAATTGGCTAATATTTTAAGCGATTGACAAAACGTAAGTAAAATAAACATGTGAGACAACCACATGGGGCACAGGAAGGACCTGCCGGCCATCCAAACATACCCTTAACCCTGATCCTACCTTTACCCCAAAGTTCTGGACTGTGTAACCCATTGTTGGCTTGATACCCATGCGTTCAACAGTAATTGTTAGACTAACTTGTCGCAACTGCCTAGTTGGCTTGCGCAACCAACTAAGCGGTGTAACGTCTCCAGTCTGGCCGATGTAGTAAAGTTGTAAATTGTTTGTTAGTTTTCTTATAAGTGAATTGTGAGTTCTATATGAACATTTTTGGCTTAGGTTAATTTTAAGCTCTAAGGCATCAGCAGAATGTAATGAAATGTAGAAGGAAGGTCTCGGTGAGCTACCCTGTTTCCAGGGGTAAGCGAGGTGAAAACCTTGGGGAGCCCCCAGGTCCACAATGCCCTTAAAAACCAAGCGTGGGGGGCGGAACCTTTAGTTTTAGTTTTTTTGTTGTTGTTGTTTCTGTCATGAAACTGAAGAAGGTCGAGAAGTGTGAGGAATGTGTCCTCCAGTTGTTGGATGTTCAGAAGAACGTCAACGCAAACTTTTTAAAAGATGAAAGGTTTTTGAACCGCTTTTCCAGAGACCCCTCTCGTATTTACAGTGTAACGGCCACCCACTAAACTGGGTCGAGCCACTAGTTTTAAGTCTTTTTGTCAGGGCCCTTATGGAATGTAGTACTGTAATGGTTTGGTCGATGCCTTAGTAGCTTAATAAGAACAATTAAGATGTTAACAATTTTTGTACTGTTCTTGAGGATGTTTCTTAACGAATTTATTTTGTTAGTTAAGTTTGATGTCATTCATGACATGCTACTTGTTGGCTGTGTATATTATAATGGTTTTGTGTTATAGTCGATGTACAAGTGAACTAACTCAGGATAACTCCATTATAATCCATAGTAGGGGTGACTGAGGAAACCGGCCCCGAGTGAAAAACCCACGAGGCTTAACCAGGAATGGGGGAGTGGCGTTCAAAATTTACAAAGAAGACTACCACTTTATAATTATTTTAAATCTAATTAGGCTCTACAAAATGTGGTATGTTATCAACTAATATTTTTAATCATTAAAATTAAACCCATCAAACCATAGTTATCCTGGAGTGCTCAACCAGATTAATAGAATGTAGTTGTGTTGTAGTTCAACTTGAAATGTTTAAGTATTTTAGATTAAGTTTAGAAGCACTGGTTAGTTCCCTTGTACTACGTATTGCTTTAAATGTGTTACTGGTTAGGTAGTCGTATTTGGGTCATTGGAGATAATGGTTATCTGATGTTAATGACTGGTCTTGAAATTAGTATCGTAGTATACCATGATATATGTGTTGTAAGCCTGAAATCTCTTGTGTTCAATTATTGAGAAGAGAGCGAGCGATCGGATCGAATTAAAGAATTACGTATCGCGTTTGCATACTTTTTTTTTATTAAAAGAAATTTCTGCCTTTTTAGGGAACTCAATTGTTTATTTAAATTTCATTTAGTTGAGGCTACTGAGTGACAGCTGGCATGGTAATCAATGAACATATACTAAGATTTTCTTGCTAAAGGATAGGACAGAGATCCTCCCCTGCAGATTAGAGACTTTTCTTCTGGCTGCTGGCTGATGGTTCCTCATACTTGGGGACAAGTATGGTTTTAAGGTAGGGGGAGTGTGACGACCCCAGCATATAGTTCTAAGACCAGACCGGTAACATCGTATGCGGTCTTAATCAGCCAGTTTAAAATATTAAATCATCAGTAATATATTTTATTTTTATTCAGCATAACATTTAAATTCCAAGTCTGTCAGCAGTAAGCCTGGTAATTTTCCATACCCAGAGCAGCTGCGCAGTTACTGGGTGGTAAACAGGCAGGAATTTGCTGAGGTAGCGTCTGGAACAACGCTGCTCCCTGGAGTTCGTTGTTCTGAGTCGCAGTCGTGCCAGGGTTTTGAACGCGTCAAGCTCGCGTGAAATCGCTCTCTCGCTCTCTCTCCCGTTCTAAATTTGTAATTGTTCAACTGATTCTAAATTAAGCAATAAAATTCAAATTGTTTTCGCAATAAACTAAATTGTTTTATTTGGCCAACCGAGGAGAGAATTTTTATTACAGCAACCTGGGCTAGTTTCCATCACCGTGTCCGAATTAGAACCCGAGAACCTTGTAAATTAAATTACGTGTGGTCGTCACGCCACAATTGTACTATTTATGATATATTAAACGCCTTCTACTAAAATCAGCAAACTAATAGTAACACACTATAGTTAATACAATTCAAAAGATATCGAAACTAACAAAACATTATGTGGTTTCCTAGGAAACGTTAATTATTCATCGGAAAATTATTTTATTCAGTTTTAGACACATTGTACTATTTATGATATATGAAACGCCTAATTCTAAATCTCAGTAAACTAATAGTAACGCAGTATAGTTATACAAATCAAAAGATATCGAAACTAACAAAACATTAAGTGGTTTCCTAGGAAACGTAAATTATTCTTTGGAAAATTATTTTATTCAGTTTTAGTCACATTGTACTATTTATTATATATTAAACGCCTTCTACTAAATCTCAGCTAACTAATAGTAACACACTATAGTTAATACAAATCAAAAGATATCGAAACTAACAAAACATTAAGTGGTTTCCTAGGAAACGTAAATTATTCTTTGGAAAATTATTTTATTCAGTTTTAGTCACATTGTACTATTTATGTCATATTAAACGCCTTCTACTAAATCTCAGCAAACTAATAGTAACACACTATAGTTAATACAAATCAAAAGATATCGAAACTAACAAAACATTAAGTGGTTTCCTAGGAAACGTAAATTATTCTTTGGAAAATTTATTTTATTCAGTTTTAGTCACATTGTACTATTTATGTCATATTAAAAGCCTTCTACTAAATCTCAGCTACCTAATAGTAACACACTATAGTTAATACAAATCAAAAGATATCGAAACTAACAAAACATTAAGTGGTTTCCTAGGAAACGTAAATTATTCTTTGGAAAATTATTTTATTCAGTTTTAGTCACATTGTACTATTTATGATATATTAAACGCCTTCTACTAAAATCAGCAAACTAATAGTAACACACTATAGTTAATACAATTCAAAAGATATCGAAACTAACAAAACATTATGTGGTTTCCTAGGAAACGTAAATTATTCTTTGAAAATTATTTTATTCAGTTTTAGTCACATTGTACTATTTATGTCATATTAAACGCCTTCTACTAAATCTCAGCAAACTAATAGTAACACACTATAGTTAATACAAATCAAAAGATATCGAAACTAACAAAACATTAAGTGGTTTCCTAGGAAACGTAAATTATTTTTTGGAAAATTATTTTATTCAGCTTTAGTCACATTGTACTATTTATAATATTATAAACGCCTTCTACTAAATCTCAGCTAACTAATAGTAACACACTATAGTTAATACAAATCAAAAGATATCGAAACTAACAAAACATTAAGTGGTTTCCTAGGAAACGTAAATTATTCTTTGGAAAATTATTTTATTCAGTTTTAGTCACATTGTACTATTTATTATATATTAAACGCCTTCTACTAAATCTCAGCAAACTAATAGTAACACACTATAGTTAATACAATTCAAAAGATATCGAAACTAACAAAACATTAAGTGGTTTCCTAGGAAACGTAAATTATTCTTTGGAAAATTATTTTATTCAGTTTTAGTCACATTGTACTATTTATGTCATATTAAACGCCTTCTACTAAATCTCAGCAAACTAATAGTAACACACTATAGTTAATACAAATCAAAAGATATCGAAACTAACAAAACATTAAGTGGTTTCCTAGGAAACGTAAATTATTCTTTGGAAAATTATTTTATTCAGTTTTAGTCACATTGTACTATTTATGATATATTAAACGCCTTCTACTAAATCTCAGCAAACTAATAGTAACACACTATAGTTAATACAATTCAAAAGATATCGAAACTAACAAAACATTATGTGGTTTCCTAGGAAACGTTAATTATTCATCGGAAAATTATTTTATTCAGTTTTAGACACATTGTACTATTTATGATATATGAAACGCCTAATTCTAAATCTCAGTAAACTAATAGTAACGCAGTATAGTACCAACACAATTCAAAAGATATCGAAACTAACAAAACATTAAGTGGTTTCCTAGGAAACGTAAATTATTCTTTGGAAAATTATTTTATTCAGTTTTAGTCACATTGTACTATTTATGATATATTAAACGCCTTCTACTAAAATCAGCAAACTAATAGTAACACACTATAGTTAATACAATTCAAAAGATATCGAAACTAACAAAACATTATGTGGTTTCCTAGGAAACGTTAATTATTCATCGGAAAATTATTTTATTCAGTTTTAGACACATTGTACTATTTATGATATATGAAACGCCTAATTCTAAATCTCAGTAAACTAATAGTAACGCAGTATAGTTAATACAAATCAAAAGATATCGAAACTAACAAAACATTAAGTGGTTTCCTAGGAAACGTAAATTATTCTTTGGAAAATTATTTTATTCAGTTTTAGTCACATTGTACTATTTATGTCATATTAAAAGCCTTCTACTAAATCTCAGCAAACTAATAGTAACACACTATAGTTAATACAAATCAAAAGATATCGAAACTAACAAAACATTAAGTGGTTTCCTAGGAAACGTAAATTATTCTTTGGAAAATTATTTTATTCAGTTTTAGTCACATTGTACTATTTATTATATATTAAACGCCTTCTACTAAATCTCAGCAAACTAATAGTAACACACTATAGTTAATACAATTCAAAAGATATCGAAACTAACAAAACATTAAGTGGTTTCCTAGGAAACGTAAATTATTCTTTGGAAAATTATTTTATTCAGTTTTAGTCACATTGTACTATTTATGTCATATTAAACGCCTTCTACTAAATCTCAGCAAACTAATAGTAACACACTATAGTTAATACAAATCAAAAGATATCGAAACTAACAAAACATTAAGTGGTTTCCTAGGAAACGTAAATTATTCTTTGGAAAATTATTTTATTCAGTTTTAGTCACATTGTACTATTTATGATATATTAAACGCCTTCTACTAAAATCAGCAAACTAATAGTAACACACTATAGTTAATACAATTCAAAAGATATCGAAACTAACAAAACATTATGTGGTTTCCTAGGAAACGTAAATTATTCTTTGGAAAATTATTTTATTCAGTTTTAGTCACATTGTACTATTTATGTCATATTAAACGCCTTCTACTAAATCTCAGCAAACTAATAGTAACACACTATAGTTAATACAAATCAAAAGATATCGAAACTAACAAAACATTAAGTGGTTTCCTAGGAAACGTAAATTATTTTTTGGAAAATTATTTTATTCAGTTTTAGTCACATTGTACTATTTATAATATTATAAACGCCTTCTACTAAATCTCAGCTAACTAATAGTAACACACTATAGTTAATACAAATCAAAAGATATCGAAACTAACAAAACATTAAGTGGTTTCCTAGGAAACGTAAATTATTCTTTGGAAAATTATTTTATTCAGTTTTAGTCACATTGTACTATTTATGATATATTAAACGCCTTCTACTAAATCTCAGCAAACTAATAGTAACACACTATAGTTAATACAAATCAAAAGATATCGAAACTAACAAAACATTAAGTGGTTTCCTAGGAAACGTAAATTATTCTTTGGAAAATTATTTTATTCAGTTTTAGTCACATTGTACTATTTATGTCATATTAAACGCCTTCTACTAAATCTCAGCAAACTAATAGTAACACACTATAGTTAATACAAATCAAAAGATATCGAAACTAACAAAACATTAAGTGGTTTCCTAGGAAACGTAAATTATTCTTTGGAAAATTATTTTATTCAGTTTTAGTCACATTGTACTATTTATGATATATTAAACGCCTTCTACTAAAATCAGCAAACTAATAGTAACACACTATAGTTAATACAATTCAAAAGATATCGAAACTAACAAAACATTATGTGGTTTCCTAGGAAACGTTAATTATTCATTGGAAAATTATTTTATTCAGTTTTAGACACATTGTACTATTTATGATATATTAAACGCCTAATTCTAAATCTCAGTAAACTAATAGTAACACAGTATAGTTTATACAAATCAAAAGATATCGAAACTAACAAAACATTAAGTGGTTTCCTAGGAAACGTAAATTATTCTTTGGAAAATTATTTTATTCAGTTTTAGTCACATTGTACTATTTATGATATATTAAACGCCTTCTACTAAAATCAGCAAACTAATAGTAACACACTATAGTTAATACAATTCAAAAGATATCGAAACTAACAAAACATTATGTGGTTTCCTAGGAAACGTAAATTATTCTTTGGAAAATTATTTTATTCAGTTTTAGACACATTGTACTATTTATGATATATGAAACGCCTAATTCTACTAAATCTCAGTAAACTAATAGTAACACAGTATAGTTAATACAAATTCAAAAGATATCGAAACTAACAAAACATTAAGTGGTTTCCTAGGAAACGTAAATTATTCTTTGAAAATTTATTTTATTCAGTTTTAGTCACATTGTACTATTTATGTCATATTAAACGCCTTCTACTAAATCTCAGCAAACTAATAGTAACACACTATAGTTAATACAAATCAAAAGATATCGAAACTAACAAAACATTAAGTGGTTTCCTAGGAAACGTAAATTATTCTTTGGAAAATTATTTTATTCAGTTTTAGTCACATTGTACTATTTATGATATATTAAACGCCTTCTACTAAAATCAGCAAACTAATAGTAACACACTATAGTTAATACAATTCAAAAGATATCGAAACTAACAAAACATTATGTGGTTTCCTAGGAAACGTTAATTATTCTTTGGAAAATTATTTTATTCAGTTTTAGACACATTGTACTATTTATGATATATGAAACGCCTAATTCTAAATCTCAGTAAACTAATAGTAACACACTATAGTTAATACAAATTCAAAAGATATCGAAACTAACAAAACATTAAGTGGTTTCCTAGGAAACGTAAATTATTCTTTGGAAAATTATTTTATTCAGTTTTAGTCACATTGTACTATTTATGATATATTAAACGCCTTCTACTAAAATCAGCAAACTAATAGTAACACACTATAGTTAATACAATTCAAAAGATATCGAAACTAACAAAACATTATGTGGTTTCCTAGGAAACGTAAATTATTCATCGGAAAATTATTTTATTCAGTTTTAGACACATTGTACTATTTATGATATATGAAACGCCTAATTCTAAATCTCAGTAAACTAATAGTAACACACTATAGTAATACAAATCAAAAGATATCGAAACTAACAAAACATTAAGTGGTTTCCTAGGAAACGTAAATTATTCTTTGGAAAATTATTTTATTCAGTTTTAGTCACATTGTACTATTTATGATATATTAAACGCCTTCTACTAAAATCAGCAAACTAATAGTAACACACTATAGTTAATACAAATCAAAAGATATCGAAACTAACAAAACATTAAGTGGTTTCCTAGGAAACGTAAATTATTCTTTGGAAAATTATTTTATTCAGTTTTAGACACATTGTACTATTTATGATATATGAAACGCCTAATTCTAAATCTCAGTAAACTAATAGTAACGCAGTATAAGTTAATACAAATCAAAAGATATCGAAACTAACAAAACATTAAGTGGTTTCCTAGGAAACGTAAATTATTCTTTGGAAAATTATTTTATTCAGTTTTAGTCACATTGTACTATTTATGATATATTAAACGCCTTCTACTAAATCTCAGCAAACTAATAGTAACACACTATAGTTAATACAAATCAAAAGATATCGAAACTAACAAAACATTAAGTGGTTTCCTAGGAAACGTAAATTATTCTTTGAAAAATTATTTTATTCAGTTTTAGTCACATTGTACTATTTATGATATATTAAACGCCTTCTACTAAAATCAGCAAACTAATAGTAACACACTATAGTTAATACAATTCAAAAGATATCGAAACTAACAAAACATTATGTGGTTTCCTAGGAAACGTTAATTATTCATTGGAAAATTATTTTATTCAGTTTTAGACACATTGTACTATTTATGATATATGAAACGCCTAATTCTAAATCTCAGTAAACTAATAGTAACGCAGTATAGTTATGCAAATCAAAAGATATCGAAACTAACAAAACATTAAGTGGTTTCCTAGGAAACGTAAATTATTCTTTGGAAAATTATTTTATTCAGTTTTAGTCACATTGTACTATTTATTATATATTAAACGCCTTCTACTAAATCTCAGCTACCTAATAGTAACACACTATAGTTAATACAAATCAAAAGATATCGAAACTAACAAAACATTATGTGGTTTCCTAGGAAACGTAAATTATTCTTTGGAAAATTATTTTATTCAGTTTTAGTCACATTGTACTATTTATGTCATATTAAACGCCTTCTACTAAATCTCAGCTAACTAATAGTAACACACTATAGTTAATACAAATCAAAAGATATCGAAACTAACAAAACATTAAGTGGTTTCCTAGGAAACGTAAATTATTCTTTGGAAAATTATTTTATTCAGTTTTAGTCACATTGTACTATTTATGATATATTAAACGCCTTCTACTAAATCTCAGCAAACTAATAGTAACACACTATAGTTAATACAAATTCAAAAGATATCGAAACTAACAAAACATTAAGTGGTTTCCTAGGAAACGTAAATTATTCTTTGGAAAATTATTTTATTCAGTTTTAGTCACATTGTACTATTTATGATATATTAAACGCCTAATTCTAAATCTCAGCAAACTAATAGTAACACAGTATAGTTAATACAAATCAAAAGATATCGAAACTAACAAAACATTAAGTGGTTTCCTAGGAAACGTAAATTATTCTTTGGAAAATTATTTTATTCAGTTTTAGTCACATTGTACTATTTATGATATATTAAACGCCTTCTACTAAAATCAGCAAACTAATAGTAACACACTATAGTTAATACAAATCAAAAGATATCGAAACTAACAAAACATTAAGTGGTTTCCTAGGAAACGTAAATTATTCTTTGAAAAATTATTTTATTCAGTTTTAGTCACATTGTACTATTTATGATATATTAAACGCCTTCTACTAAAATCAGCAAACTAATAGTAACACACTATAGTTAATACAATTCAAAAGATATCGAAACTAACAAAACATTATGTGGTTTCCTAGGAAACGTAAATTATTCTTTGGAAAATTATTTTATTCAGTTTTAGTCACATTGTACTATTTATTATATATTAAACGCCTTCTACTAAATCTCAGCTAACTAATAGTAACACACTATAGTTAATACAAATCAAAAGATATCGAAACTAACAAAACATTAAGTGGTTTCCTAGGAAACGTAAATTATTCTTTGGAAAATTATTTTATTCAGTTTTAGTCACATTGTACTATTTATGATATATTAAACGCCTTCTACTAAAATCAGCAAACTAATAGTAACACACTATAGTTAATACAAATCAAAAGATATCGAAACTAACAAAACATTAAGTGGTTTCCTAGGAAACGTAAATTATTCTTTGGAAAATTATTTTATTCAGTTTTAGTCACATTGTACTATTTATGTCATATTAAACGCCTTCTACTAAATCTCAGCAAACTAATAGTAACACACTATAGTTAATACAAATCAAAAGATATCGAAACTAACAAAACATTAAGTGGTTTCCTAGGAAACGTAAATTATTCTTTGAAACATTATTTTATTCAGTTTTAGTCACATTGTACTATTTATGTCATAATAAACGCCTTCTACTAAATCTCAGCAAACTAATAGTAACACACTATAGTTAATACAAATCAAAAGATATCGAAACTAACAAAACATTAAGGGGAGCACTTCGTAAAAAATCTCAAAAATTACAATTTTTTTTTTTTTTTTTATATTAAAGTTTGGAATTTCCCGATAACAATGGTGGTATTAAATTTTTTTTATGATGACTAGAAGTGTCCGAAATATTTTTTTTTAAATAGGCCTGCAGGCAGTTTCGGGCCTGTAGCAGTCACACTTTGAATGGTGCTGTTATAGTACTACTTCGTTGCAGTCATGTTCATGATTTGGTTGGCAGTGACAGTTTGTTATGTCAACAACTTACACTAACCAACAAAAACATCTGTTTTATAACCATTGCTTATAACCTAGGTAGCATACATGTTTTGGTTACTGACATTTCTGTTTTAGAGAGTGAAAATTACGTAAATGATTATGGTTTTTTGTGAGTTTAGTGGAGAGTTCTGAGTATTTTTTGTTATAAGTGTAGTGAATTTTATAATGCCACGTTCAAAGCCTGCTTTCAAGAAACGCGTTTTCAAAGGAAATCAACATAACCCTCCAACTAGTCCTAGGCCTAGTTTCTCAGGATCAAGTAACAATCGAGGTACCAATACTCCAAATGTGGATAGGCCAAGACCTCAAAGTGCATCTTCTAAGAAGGTCAGTCCTTTTTTGAAACAGTACCAATTGAATGAAAATGATGAGTCTGAAAACTGTATAGTTAATATAGGATTGTTGAATGAGGCTCTTAGTAACGTTTCAGTGTGTAAAAATTGCCATGGCCAACTTGTTTACAAAGTAAAACACATTGTAGGCCTAGCATCAAAAATTATAGTCAGCTGTTCTGATTGTGAAAACACTATTACTGTGACAAACTCTGAATTAGTCAGGCCTAACACTAATCAGAATGAAGCAAAGTCTGATAGGCCTAACACATTTTATGACCTAAATCTTCGTTTGGTTTATGCTATGCGTAACATAGGCAAAGGTAGAGTGGCTGCGGAGAAAATTTGCGCTTTTATGAATCTTACACCTCCGCCTTTGAGATATCATGAACATGAGCATTACTTGGGTTCAATTGCTGAGTTAGTGTGTAAGAAGTCAATGCAAAGTGCTGTGCAAGAAGCTGTATCGGATAATGATGGTTGCAGAGACCTCGCTATAGCTGCTGATGGCTCATGGCAGAAGCGGGGTCACCTTTCACTAAATGGAGTGGTATCAGTGACATCTTTATCAACCGGTAAGGTCCTAGACATCGAGATTTTATCTAAATATTGCAGATGCACTAATAGACTAAACAACACGCATGGTGATGGCTGTATCGCAAACTTTGAAGGTTCTAGTGGAGCCATGGAAGTTGCTGGAGCAGTCGCAATTTTTCAGCGCTCGCAGGCATTGTATGAGGCTCGTTACCTTGAATACCTTGGTGATGGAGACAGCAAGGCGTACTCCAGTGTATGCGAAGCCAAGCCCTATGGTGATACTGCCATAACAAAGATAGAATGCATAGGCCATGTCCAGAAACGGATGGGATCGAGATTAAAAAATCTAAAAGCTAAGACTAAAACACTCCCTGACGGCTCACGACTTGGCGCCAAGAACAAGCTAACAGATTCTGCCATTATTCAGCTCCAAAAAATACTACGGATTGGCAATTAGACGCAACACAAACTCTGTTGAAGACATGAAAAAAGCCATTTGGGCAGAGTTTTTTCCATGTGATGTCTTCTAATGAAAGGCCTCAACATGGACTATGTCCAGATGATGAAGAAACCTGGTGTAAGTACCGCAAAGCCGTAAAATCCAATGAAAACTATGATCATGGCAGCCATTTTCACTTGCCTGAAAACCTAATGACATTTATTAAACCTATTTTTCAAGATCTAGCCAATCCAACTCTACTGGGCAAATGTACTAAGGGAAAAACTCAAAATCCCAATGAGTCCCTCAACAATGTCATTTGGACCTACATACCTAAAAGAACATTTGTGGAGATTAAAACTTTGAAATTTGGCATATATGAAGCTGTTACAGCTTTTAATGATGGCTACATTGGCAAATGCAAAGTATTTCAAGAAATAGGAGTGTCACCAGGGCAGCATTTTATTACAGCAATGAAAAAGCTTGACCGGCGGCGAATTTGGAAGGCAGAGAAAGCTCAAGAAGATATAGAGAAAAAAATTAGACAGAAGAAAAACTTACTAAAAAGAAGTCTGGAGGATGAATATGAGGAGCAGGAAGGAGATCAGCCAGCCTATGCACCTGGAATGTACTGAAAAAGGTAATAAAGCAGTATTTTTTCCGTTTTTTGTGTTTTTCCGAAAGTTGCGGTTTTCAATACAAAAGTACATTTTTCTCAAAAACTACAAATGGTAGGAATAAGAAATTTTTTTTGTATGTTTGTAGCACTGTTTTACATATGTGGAACCACTAAAAACATCACATTTCACTGAGTTCAATATTTATATACATACATATACACATATTTATATAGGTTTTTGACAAGCGTTAAAACAAAAATATATAACTTTTAGGGTATATGCCAAAAAAAATTTTTTTTTTGGTTCCACGTGTTCCCCTAGAAGCCCTCTTTAAATGAAAAAAAGAATTATGAAGATACCTCAAGTAGTTCTTGAGATAAGTGTACCTATGTTAACATTACGAAGATAGGGCGAAGTGCTCCCCTTAAGTGGTTTCCTAGGAAACGTAAATTATTCTTTGGAAAATTATTTTATTCAGTTTTAGTCTCATTGTACTATTTATGATATATGAAACGCCTATATCTAAATCTCAGTAAATTAATAGTAACGCAGTATAGTAAAAACACAATTCAAAAGATATCGAAAGTAACAAATCATTAAGTGGTTTCCTAGGAAACGTAAATTATTCTTTGAAAAATTATTTTATTCAGTTTTAGTCTCATTGTACTATGTATGATATATTAAACGCCTTCTACTAAAATCAGCAAACTAATAGTAACACATTATAGTTAATACAAATCAAAAGATATCGAAACTAACAAAACATTAAGTGGTTTCCTAGGAAAAGTAAATTATTCTTTGGAAAATTATTTTATTCAGTTTTAGTCACATTGTACTATTTATTATATATTAAACGCCTTCTTCTAGATCTCAGCTACCTAATAGTAATACACTATAATTAATACAAATTAAAAGATATTAAAACTAACAAAACATTATGTGGTTTCCTAGGAAACGTAAATTATTCTTTGGAAAATTATTTTATTCTGTTTTAGTCACATTGTACTATTTATGTCATATTAAAAGCCTTCTACTAAATCTCAGCTACCTAATAGTAACACACTATAGTTAATACAAATCAAAAGATATCGAAACTAACAAAACATTAAGTGGTTTCCTAGGAAACGTAAATTATTCTTTGGAAAATTATATTAATTAGTTTAAGCCACATTGTACTATATATGATACATTTAACGCCTTCTACCAAAATCAGCAAACTAATAGTAACACACTATACTTAATACAATTTAAAAGATATCGAAACTAACAAAACATTATGTGGTTTCCAAGGAAACGTTAATTATTCATCGGAAAATTATTTTATTCAGTTTTTGAAACATTGTACTATTTATGATATATGAAACGCCTAATTCTAAATCTCAGTAAAACTATTAGTAACGCAGTATAGTACGAACATAATTCAAAAGATATCGAAACTAACAAAATATTAGTGGTTTACTAGGAAACGTAAATTATTTTTGAAACATTTTTTAATTTATTTTAGTCACATTGTACTACTTATGTCATATATAAACGCCTTCTACTAAATCTCAGCTACCTAATAGTAACACACTATAGTTAATACAAATCAAAAGATATCGAAACTAACAAAACATTATGTGGTTTCCTAGGAAACGTAAATTATTCTTTGGAAAATTATATTAATAAGTTTAAGCCACATTGTACTATATATCATACATTAAACGCCTTCTACTAAAATCAGCAAACTAATAGTAACACACTATACTTAATACAATTCAAAAGATATCAAAACTAACAAAACATTATGTGGTTTCCAAGGAAACGTTAATTATTCATCGGAAAATTATTTTATTCAGTTTTAGACACATTGTACTATTTATTATATATGAAACGCCTAATTCTAAATCTCAGTAAACTAATAGTAACGCAGTATAGTACCAACACAATTCAAAAGATATCGAAACTAACAAAACATTAGTGGTTTCCTAGGAAACGTTAATTATTTTTGAAACATTTTTTTATTTAGTTATCGTCACATTGTACTATTTATGTCATATTAAAAGCCTTCTACTAAATCTCAGCAATCTAATAGTAACATACTATAGTTAATACAAATCAAAAGATATCGAAACTAACAAAACATTAAGTGGTTTCCTATGAAACGTAAATTATTCTTTGGAAAATTGTTTTATTCAGTTTTAGACACATTGTACTATTTATGATATATTCAACGCCTTCTACTAAAATCAGCAAACTAATAGTAACACATTATAGTTAATACAATTCAAAAGATATCGAAACTAACAAAACATTATGTGGTTTCCTAGGAAACGTTAATTATTCATCGGAAAATTATTTTATTCAGTTTTAGACACATTGTACTATTTATTATATATGAAACGCCTAATTCTAAATCTCAGTAAACTAATAGTAACGCAGTATAGTACCAACACAATTCAAAAGATATCGAAACTAACAAAACATTAAGTGGTTTCCTAGGAAACGTTAATTATTCTTTGGAAAATTTTTTTATTTAGTTTTAGTCACATTGTACTATTTATGATATATTAAAAGCCTTCTACTAAATCTCAGCAAACTAATAGTAACACACTATAGTTAATACAAATCAAAAGATATCGAAACTAACAAAACATTAAGTGGTTTCCTAGGAAACGTAAATTATTCTTTGGAAAATTATTTTATTCAGTTTTAGTCACATTGTACTATTTATGATATATTAAACGCCTTCTACTAAAATCAGCAAACTAATAGTAACACACTATAGTTAATACAAATCAAAAGATATCGAAACTAACAAAACATTATGTGGTTTCCTAGGAAACGTAAATTATTCATCGGAAAATTATTTTATTTCAGTTTTAGACACATTGTACTATTTATGATATATTAAACGCCTAATTCTAAATCTCAGTAAACTAATAGTAACACACTATAGTTTAATACAAATCAAAAGATATCGAAACTAACAAAACATTAAGTGGTTTCCTAGGAAACGTAAATTATTCTTTGGAAAAATTATTTTATTCAGTTTTAGTCACATTGTACTATTTATGATATATTAAACGCCTTCTACTAAATCTCAGCAAACTAATAGTAACACACTATAGTTAATACAAATCAAAAGATATCGAAACTAACAAAACATTAAGTGGTTTCCTAGGAAACGTAAATTATTCTTTGGAAAATTATTTTATTCAGTTTTTAGTCACATTGTACTATTTATGATATATTAAACGCCTTCTACTAAATCTCAGCTAACTAATAGTAACACACTATAGTTAATACAAATCAAAAGATATCGAAACTAAACAAAACATTAAGTGGTTTCCTAGGAAACGTAAATTATTCTTTGGAAAATTATTTTATTCAGTTTTAGCCACATTGTACTATTTATGATATATTAAAACGCCTTCTACTAAATCTCAGCAAACTAATAGTAACACACTATAGTTAATACAAATCAAAAGATATCGAAACTAACAAAACATTATGTGGTTTCCTAGGAAACGTTAATTATTCATCGGAAAATTATTTTATTCAGTTTTAGAAACATTGTACTATTTATGATATATTGAAACGCCTAATTCTAAATCTCAGTAAACTAATAGTAACGCAGTATAGTACGAACACAATTCAAAAGATATCGAAACTAACAAAACATTATGTGGTTTCCTAGGAAACGTAAATTATTCTTTGGAAAATTATTTTATTTAGTTTTAGTCACATTGTACTATTTATGTCATATTAAAAGCCTTCTACTAAATCTCAGCAAACTAATAGTAACATACTATAGTTAATACAAATCAAAAGATATCGAAAACTAACAAAACATTAAGTGGTTTCCTAGGAAACGTAAATTATTCTTTTGAAAATTTTTTTTATTTAGTTTTATAGTCACATTGTACTATTTATGTCATATTAAACGCCTTCTACTAAATCTCAGCTACCTAATAGTAACACACTATAGTTAATACAAATCAAAAGATATCGAAACTAACAAAACATTAAGTGGTTTCCTAGGAAACGTAAATTATTCTTTGGAAAATTATATTAATAAGTTTTAGCCACATTGTACTATATATGATACATTAAACGCCTTCTACTAAATCTCAGCAAACTAATAGTAACACACTATACTTAATACAATTCAAAAGATATCGAAACTAACAAAACATTATGTGGTTTCCAAGGAAACGTAAATTATTCATCGGAAAATTATTTTATTCAGTTTTAGTCACATTGTACTATTTATTATATATGAAACGCCTAATTCTAAATCTCAGCAAACTAATAGTAACGCAGTATAGTTTAACACAAATCAAAAGATATCGAAACTAACAAAACATTAAGTGGTTTCCTAGGAAACGTAAATTATTTTTTGGAAACATTTTTTATTACTTAGTTATAGTCACATTGTACTATTTATGTCATATTAAAAGCCTTCTACTAAATCTCAGCAAACTAATAGTAACATACTATAGTTAATACAAATCAAAAGATATCGAAAATAACAAAACATTAAGTGGTTTCCTAGGAAACGTAAATTATTCTTTGGAAAATTGTTTTATTCAGTTTTAGTCACATTGTACTATTTATGATATATTAAAACGCCTTCTACTAAATCTCAGCAAACTAATAGTAACACACTATAGTTAATACAAATCAAAAGATATCGAAACTAACAAAACATTAAGTGGTTTCCTAGGAAACGTAAATTATTCTTTTGAAAATTATTTTATTCAGTTTTAGTCTCATTGTACTATCTATGATATATTAAACGCCTTCTACTAAAATCAGCAAACTAATAGTAACACACTATAGTTAATACAATTCAAAAGATATCGAAACTAACAAAACATTATGTGGTTTCCTAGGAAACGTTAATTATTCTTTGGAAAATTATTTTATTCAGTTTTAGACACATTGTACTATTTATGATATATGAAACGCCTAATTACTAAATCTCAGCAAACTAATAGTAACGCAGTATAGTTATACAAATCAAAAGATATCGAAACTAACAAAACATTAAGTGGTTTCCTAGGAAACGTAAATTATTCTTTGGAAAATTATTTTATTCAGTTTTAGTCACATTGTACTATTTATTATATATTAAACGCCTTCTTCTAAATCTCAGCTACCTAATAGTAATACACTATAATTAATACAAATCAAAAGATATTCGAAACTAACAAAACATTAAGTGGTTTCCTAGGAAACGTAAATTATTCTTTGGAAAATTATTTTATTCAGTTTTAGTCACATTGTACTATTTATGATATATTAAACGCCTTCTACTACAATCTCAGCAAACTAATAGTAACACACTATAGTTAATACAATTCAAAAGATATCGAAACTAACAAAACATTATGTGGTTTCCTAGGAAACGTTAATTATTCATCGGAAAAATTATTTTATTCAGTTTTAGACCCATTGTACTATTTAAGATATATTAAACGCCTTATTCTAAATCTCAGTAAACTAATAGTAACGCAGTATAGTACCAACACAATTCAAAAGATATCGAAACTAACAAAACATTAGTGGTTTCCTTGGAAACGTAAATTATTCTTTGGAAAATTTTTATTCAGTTTTAAGTCACATTGTACTATTTATGATATATTAAACGCCTTCCACTAAATCTCAGCAAACTAATAGTAACATACTATAGTTAATACAAATCAAAAGATATCGAAACTAACAAAACATTAAGAGGTTTCCTAGGAAACGTAAATTATTCTCTTTGGAAAATTATTTTATTTAGTTTTAGTCACATTGTACTATTTTAGTTTAAAAAA
>NW_025780711.1:0-47116 GCF_021130785.1 Homalodisca vitripennis
CGACAGATAGATCCCATCAAACTTGTTGTCCCACCTCGATAACAGTCGTGAGAAGAAGCATCGTAACGCGGTTCATATACCCATGCACCTCGCTTAAACGCCCTTGAGTTCTTGAAGAAGCTGGTGCAGCACCCGGTAAGCCCCGGCAGGAATGCTATAAGAGCGTCGGTGAGTTAACACCAAATCTCATCTTATTGTTATTATGAACCCCTCGATACCATCTGCGATTATTGCTCTGTAACTCCTTTTATATACAAATAAAAACGAATATATACTAATAATAACAGTGTAACTCTTCTTAGTGTAACACACTATAAACGATTCCACTCTGTCTGTATTTCGAACTGAATGTTTTGTGTCTATTTTTATATCAGCAAATAACTAATAAGTGCACTTACGTCACATTTTCTCGTGTATTAGGTTATATCATATCTGCTATAAAAATATAATTCATTTGAGATTCATTAGTTTTATCTTGTTTTACTTGATTTTTACAAACTTTTCTCCTTAATTTCTTACTTCTGTTAAAAACTTTTTATTGATCCGCATTTTATTTCAATCCAAAAATATAACTTATAATATAATATTACGTAAAGCTTGTACCGAATGGACGAAACACATGGGGTTAGATACTCATACAAAGAAGTTAAAATACTCATATTTAATACAAGGTAGTTAGTACGCTACACCTGTCATGTAACGCATGCGAATTTGCATTTATATAGCTCGTTCCATTTTTGAGATTGTCCTGCTAACAGACTGACTATCATACAGAAAAGAATATACGTTCGTGAGGAAAAAAACAAAAAATTGTTATAGTTGAAGGAGTTTCTATAACGCTCAGCCAATTCTCTGGAATTAGACATTAACATAGAGTTAATTCCTGTGGTATATTTCGGATGGTTATGGTTTATGTAATACTATACCACGAATTTTTAAAATAGCATATTATAGTACTGTGAAACTAATTTAATCTATGATTTTCTAAATATTATCATGGTTACCTATATGGTTCAATATGTTACAGAGGTCACTGGCATCGAGCTATTGCATGCAATGACATATATTGTTAAGGAACATAATACTGAATTATATAGAATTTAAGCGTGTAATATTCTTCGTAAATATACAGTTCATCCATGAAATATGCAGACAGATGGATAGGCGATACGGAGTATAATAAATTTATTTTCATTTGACTTTTACTAACGCTCATTAACTTAATTTATAAGATGTGTAATTATGTCTACACCATTTATGTTATTTTCCATAATTATAGGGACAGAAACTGATTTTGTACTATGTTATATATTTTAAAGCATTATAGTCCACGTTGAATATGGAGCTGGTATTGGCTTTTCTAAATTAATCAATACATTGGGAACACACCAACCAATACTAATAATTTTTATTTTTGTTATGACTTTCGATATCTAGGCTATCTCCATTAGACACATCATACAAAATATATTACTTTATAAAGTATTTACGTATTAATGGTAAATATATTATTGTAGTAAGTAGCTGTTAAATTTAATATTAGGGAAAATGAATAGATGATCTATTATTTATATAATATTGATTTACAAAAACGCATCAGACATACTAGAATCATAGTACTATATGATTTATTAAATCGGTTAGAAATGTCCGTTGGATTTCTATTAACATCTTCCATCGTAGGGCCATTAATCCATTAATTGCGTGGAATGCTAATGACACACCTTTATCTTGTGGGTGCCACACGACCGTGTTATTAGTTGTTTCGATTTTAACATCACATCGGTTATGTGTTGTTTACGTGTCTGTTAAAACTGTTTGCATTATTTTATTATGCGTTTTTTTCTGGTAAATAACAATAAATATTATATTATTTATCACTACTTCAATAATTATACCTTATGGGTCATTGTCTATCATAAGGGCTATTATGAACAAACTAATATATGTTAAATTTCATCATTCATCAATAGTTAACACGGTTTTATGAATAATACATTAGTTCAATAATGAGTAATACATTTTAATTGCTTGTAAATGTACTTAAATTAAAGCTTCAACAACTATAAAATACTATTTAAATAAAAAGTTAAATTTCTGGAACCTAATTTGTTTCCTTTAGTGCATTAATTAGTCAAAAATAATACAATAACACAACACAAACGTAAAATTCTCCCATTAGATCCTAGTTGTAACATACATAAAATCTCATTTATGTTTTATTATTTTATACTGTTTTATTGGTCAACATGTCTTTTTATTTTACAATAATGCACTGTTTATAACAATACTTTATACTTTTTAAAATTGATTGTATTTTGACCAACACTCTCTACACCTTCTTCATGTACAAAACCAACATAAAATTGTATAGTGGACACAAAGTTTAATACCAGGCTGAAAGTTGGAGAGTTCGCGAATTACATCAATCTTTATGACGAGCATTAATGCTAAGATTAATCCGGCAGTGTACCGTCGGAGACGTTCAAAGTACGACATGCTCTGTGAATGGTCAATCTAAAACTTTTTTTTTTTCGTTGCTATATTAGCCTTGTTTGGGAACTCGCTGTGTTATAAAGTAGCAGAAGCAGTTGTATTCTCTCTCTAAAAACGTGCGTTGGTAATGAAAACCTTTTATAAATCGTTGGCTGTAGCAGTGCCACCTAGAATCTTGTTTCGACAGATAGATCCCATCAAACTTGTGTCCCACCTCGATAACAGTCGTGAGAGAGGCATCGTACGCAGTTCATATACCCATGCACCTCGCTTAAACGCCCTTGAGTTTCTTGAAGAAGCTGGTGCAGCACCCGTAAGCCCGGCAGGAAGCTATAACAGCGTCGGTGAGTTAACACCAATCTCATATTATTGTTATTATGAACCCCTCGATACACCATCTGCGATTATTGCTCTGTAACTCCTTTTATATACAAATAAAAACGAATATATACTAATAATAACAGTGTAACTCTTCTTAGTGTAACACCTATAAAACGATTCACTCTGTCTGTATTTCGAACTGATGTTTTGTGTCTATTTTATATCAGCAAATAACTAATAAGTGCACTTACGTCACCTTTCTCGTGTATTAGGTTATATCATATATCTGCTATAAAAATAAATTCATTTGAGATTCATTAGTTTATCTAGTTTTACTTGATTTTTTACAAACTTTTCTCCTTAATTTCTTACTTCTGTTAAAAAACTTTTTATTGATCCGCATTTTATTTCAATCCAACAATATAACTTATAATATACTATTACGTAAAGCTTGTTGTACCGAATGGACGAAACACATGGGGTTAGATACCACTGAGGTCATGATAATAAATACCTTATTTTATAAGGTTTGCTTATAAGTTTAATTGTGGCAATTAAAAAACCTAAAAGCACCACTTCCAGAAGTATAAATAAAATAATTTCTTGGCATGTCGCTGCAAAAAACAGGATAATAATGAACTTAAAAGATATCACGAGGTAGGCCCAATACATCTAAAGTTGTTTGGGGAATTTTGCCTACGAACTTAATCGATTACTAAAAATTTAATAATGACTTTCTTTTCCGTAATATCGACTAACAACGCGCTTCTTGGCTCGACATTACAGAGTGTTGTAGTAAAACAGGAAGATTAGAAAACTAGAAGTCTAGGATATGAAAACTAAAAGTACTAAAAGATTTGAAGTCAAACTTAAAAACTAGAAGAAAAACTCGCCTAAAACAAAATCACAGCGGTATTGGACAAACCTTGCAAACAGTACTACTTGGTCTCGTCAGAAGGACATCACCACAACCTATATAATCTGTATTAATCTGCCCAATAAAACATCATTAAGTTTAAGTTACTTTTCTTTTTACCAATGTTATTTTATATCACACTTAAAATAAGTTTCTCGCGTGAAAGGGCTTATTTTATAATACGAAAATGTAAATTTATTTAACGGACAAGGCGCGAGAAGTTGCTCGGCAGCAAGATCTTCAGCTACTAAGTTCAAGTGAGAAAATAATAAGGTTATTTTTTCCGACGATAATGTAGTTCCAAGAACATGAAAGTAAACTTACACTAACAAGTAACGAGTAACAGGGTTGCGAAAATACATGTTATATATATAACGGTACAAGTTGAAGCATATCTTATTGTGTAACACGTACAACTTTTATTACGGAAATAGTGAAATACGCATTTCTAATGCTGAATGCAAAATCTTATTAATGTCAAATCTTTTTCCAAGAAGTTTTCCACTAACCAAATTTTTTTCACTTTACAAATATTTTTTTATGTATATTTCGTGACGCATAAAAGATTGTTTTTCAATGTAATTCCTTATATAACATTTCCCTATTGTAAAAAATGCAAAACGAATTAGGACTCTATCTTTATTAAGCAATTTCAAAATTTAAAATTTGATTGAGGACTATGAGAGTTGGATATTATATTATGCAGCTAATAAAATGCAGCGACATAATATTGAGTGTAGGTACAAATTTGGTTCTAAACCTCCACGATATAACATCGTTTGTTGCTTTCATAGGAATATCTACGACAGACTTAGTATTCCTCCACTGTGGTCTAAACACTTTGCAAAATATTAAAAAATTGAAAGATCTTAGTAAATATTAGTAAAAAATTGTTAGAGCTGTTTGTTAAGATGGTATTAAATGTTGCAAAGATATTTGTTTTTAGATACGCATAAGCCATCTAATAAAAGAATGCCAATTACATTACCTATTATTTAATAGAAAAACTAGTACGCTTTGTTAAGGCCCAGCAGGTAACTTCTGTTTAATTATAAATAACTGTCAATCCCCACGGGCTTTTGTCACAATGTAGGCATTTGATACTCATTGCTTGAAAGAGTAGTTAAGATTGCTATATATATATATATATATATATATATGTTTAAATTTTAAACATATATATATATATATATATGTTTAAATTTTAAACATTGATCCATTAATGCGTTTTTAATACACTTTAGGCAACATATTTTTATATTATAATGGATAATATGCTTACAAAGGTGAAGCAATTCTAATAGAGAAAGTAAAGATTGGTTATTTATTAACTGGCTAAAACTGCAAATAAGTCTCATCCAAACGGTATCAACATTTTTAGCACCAATTCTCAAACAAATCAACTGGAAAATTTATTACCCCATAAAGTTTTATATGGAGAGAATAAACAAATACTCCGCACTGCAGACCTATTTCTTTTTGATACCGTTCTTTCTTTTATAATTTTCCTTCTTAAACATTATTTCAGCAACAATGGAAATAGTATATGATAATAATTTTATACTATTTCTTGTACTAATTTCTTTAAGGACTAAAATTAAGTATTTAAAAAGTACGGTTAAATTCATTGGACAATTCTGAATTAACAATTGTTGTTAGTAATATAGTACAAATTAAATTACAACTAGCACATTTACAAAAAAAAATAATCTTTAATGACTGTTACTTGTACAGAAAATTTTATCCGTTACCTACAGTATATACAGGTGGCTGTTTTTTACAAGTTAGAGCAAGAAAAACAATATCCAAAAATCTAATACAGTAACTTTTTAATGTCAAAACATGATAAGTGTAAGCAGAAAATATATTTAAAATGAATTAAAACAGTACAATTTCATACTTTATATTTCTGGCAGGTGTTTCGACAATCACTCCATGGTCACAGTCACAAATGGTGATTTCCTAAACAGTTTTCAATTATACAAATTATGCTTAAGAAAGTTACTGTGGTTCTTAATTTGTCGTTACTGAGCATGAATGCTGTCGAAGATTTATAAAAAAAAAACTTGTTAGAAATATCACTACATCTAAGATAAGTTATGTAACACGACATAATGTAATTAATAAATCCCCAATTTATAATAATTTATTTTTTGCTCGGGTAAGTAGATGAGCGCAACCACCACGCATTACGCTGTATTTAATAAGGGGTTGAGAAACTTTTTAGGAATACTGGAAAAATTAAACTTTTTGGTTTTATTGAATATTAAATCTCCAAACAAACAAAAACCAAAAATAAAAAATAATTTTACGAAAGAAAATACCGAAATATCGGCCAAGCATTCAAAAGTTTATAGCAAACTTTCCGAACAAAGTTAAAATTTTAGAGAATTTACCTAAGTAGTTTTTGGACTTGTAGCATACCAAGTGATACATTATGACCTCTTACATCAGTAGAAGTAACAAAATCACACTTACATGATACAATAATGTTTTAGCAGTGTTACTTGTAGTGGAATTGTTTGTTTGGAATGGCTTGAACGTGGCCAGATCTGATATACACAGAGAAAAGGAGCAGTTCTATTTCTTAAATTTCTTCTATGATATTTATTTTTTTTTTATTTATTAAAACTAGATTACCATAACGGGGAAGGTAAATCAATTTTTACGCACTTCAGAATGTTGTAGCTAATATTAATATTAACCATTTATTGTTTAAATAAACAGGTGTTTTTAGTAATAGTGAGTTTACAAAATATATTGAAACTAAAAGCTGTAGCAGCCTTAGGGTATACATAACATGAATGTGATTTTTTTTAAAAACTAATTTTAGTTTATAGTTTAAAAGAATACATATAAGAGCTTTAGAATATTTTAATTTTACGTAATAAAAATATGTCAAACCATGACTTCATCTTGCAGGGTAAGATAGTTTTTAATCTAAGAGCTGAGAGTAATATGCATTTTTTAAGTTTTTATACATCGTAATTTTTTCTTTAAATAAAATAGAAACTTTTCCTTGAAGGACGTAATCGACTGTTAGTAACGTAAATATAATTGAAGTCGAAAAGGAGGGGCATCAACTGGCTTAAAAATATATAATGAAAATTTTCTCCCTAGATTAATTGTACTATATATATATATATATATATATATATATATATATATATATTTTTTTTTACTTTATATATATATATATTTTTTTTACTTTATATATATAAAATTTTAATAAAAAGTGAGGGCTCTATGGTGTAATGGTAGCACATTCACACGGCAAGTGAGAGATCCGGGTTCGAGTCCCGGCGGAGCAAGTACCTTTTTGCGATTTAATGTTTATTGAAATTAAATTAGGCTATTGCTACTTATTCAAATTTAAGGAATATATATATACATTTGCTCTGGTTCGAGTCCCGGCGGAGCAAGTACTTTTTGTGATTCAATGTTTATTGAAAAATTAAATAAGGCTATTGCCCATTTATACAAATTTGATTAATGTAAACAAAAGTCGTTTGACAGGTATTTGGTCTTCCGATCATATGTTAGTTTAGATATTTAAACGCATATGCGACAGATACGGCCAAATACAATATAATTCAATTGTTAAAAAGAAGGGCTCTGAGGTGTAATGGTAGCACATTCACCCGGCAAGTGAGAGATCCGGGTTCGAGTCCCGGTGGAGCAAGTACTTTTTTGTGAGTTAATGTTTATTGAAAAATTAAAATAAGGCTATATATATGTGTGTGTATACACTTATTTCTAAACCAACTAACGTAAAACGTAAAAAATATTTAACAATTTAGCTTTGAAAGTCGCAATCCTTAGCCGATTAGACGGCTTTATCAAGTTGTTTAACGCAGATTGACTAGTGAAGGATAACAATCAATTAAAATGATATCATGTTTACAAACACATTCTTAAACAAAACTCAGAACTAACATAGTAAATTTCAATTGTGATATATAATAAGATATGCAGCGTACTAAAATTTATCTGTAGGAATTAATTTAAACATTAGTGTACCCCGTTACGCTGCACTTGTTGTGATGTAATCATGTTCTGTTGTAAACGCAATTGTTGATTAGTTTTTTATTGTATTGTTCAAGCATTGTTTATTGTTATCACTACAGTAAATGATCGCTACTGAATGACCCTTAAATCAAACTGTAACTATGCAAACACATGATTTGCAAGATGCATAAAAAATATACCACAAGTAAAATAACTGAACTTTTGTCCATGCAACAAATGCCCAGGGCTATTGTTAGTTGATAAAATCGTGTTATTAGAACCAGAAGGGATATGGGTTAAAAATTAAATTTTTGTTAATTAGTAACCTAGTACGGTTACTTGATCCGCTTTGGTTTACCTGTTCTGCTCATTGTTCACCAGTAACATTGTTTCACCAGTAAACCCTACTAATTAATTCCACATCTCAGATTTGGTTTTTTAATATTACAGCTCATGTGACATTTAAATTTGCAGTAAGTGTTAGGAACTTTAGTGTAAATTTTCGTTTTTGAACTTTCAATATCTCAACAAAGATTATTATTTTGTTTTCAGACTCTAATGTCGGCTTATGTAATATCGATCAGGGTAATAAGGCAAACAGAATATGGTGACTAGGTCAAATTACTTTAATATAAATATTTGCTTTTTGATGGAAGACTTTTCATACGTATCGATATAAATACTTCCTTGAACAGAGGCAACACCACCAAAAAAACCTGCTACGATAAAATGGACTGCAATGACCGCAAGTAAGAGATTGATCAAAACTTTTCATAATATTATTCCACCACCTACAGATGCAACAGCATTCATATAAATAGAAACAAAAATAGCGCTCGTAATCGGAGCTACAATGCAAATACTATAGCTTCGTCTGAAGTTGACGGACAAAGGTTGTAAATAAAAGATTTTAGAGGAGCATGATTTTTCAGAAAGAGATAAGCATATATGTTTTGATCCGGGTAACAATACAAACACTACTACAGGAACGAAAATATCTTAGACGGGTGTAGATTACAATGGATAGTAAACAGTTTTTTAAATAAAGTTAGGTTTCTTAAGGACCATTTCTACATTGTTTTGGTCGTGGCAAACAAGTAAAAACGTTTATATACGGTCTACTAAATAAAAAACTTAATGCACATTCATCACTAAAGCGAAAGAAATACATACGGACAATTTTATTTTAAGGTCTTTATCAATAACTTGTAGTTGTTTCCCTAAGATTGATACATTATGTTTTAGTATTCTTCCACTTTGCCAAAAAATATTTAACGGACAACTAAATTTGTTTAGCAATTTTTCAAATATTATAGAATATTGCAGATACATTTGTATGTCAATTAAATAATAACAGTGCCATTACACTAAATAAAAATGCCCTATATTATTTTGTTCTAACTATGTTGGAGTGGATCAGGAGACACAGAAATTTCTTCCAGTAACCATTACTAAATTCCAGAGTGTTTATCAAACAACTTAGAAGGATTTGTCTATGACGTACTGCTTATTAATTGGGATTTATAACAAAATTTCATAATTTAATTCTCTGAATGTTTTGAAAACTTTTATAAACTATTGAATCTTTTAATGGAATTATAGCGTCTTAAATGTAAAAACGTGAATTTGAATGTACAATTTTGTTTTTAAAGCATGTTATTTTACAAACCAAGAGACTTTAAATTTCTGGGGACTTAATTATTATATTTTTCAAGGAAACATTTCATATGAAGCAATTAAACATATGTGTCTGAATTACGGTTTTAACTGTTTCAGTCCAATTTTATTTAATGTTCATAGTGGAAATTTGGGCAAAATCATTTGCTAGCCTTATTTCGCTAACGATGCATTTGCAGACATATGTTTATTTAAATTTTTGTCTCGTTTTAGGTCTTATAAATTTTTTTTCTGTTATTAACCTATTTTCAGTATGACATAAATATATTTTTTAAATGTACTTATCTGGTTTGTACGGGTATACAATGTAAATTCTTGATTATTATATTATGGGAGAAATACTGCACTACTGTATATTATCCATTATAATCTTTTTGTGTTAGATTTTACGACAGAGTTCGTATTACTAGTAAATATTAGATAAAGTATTTTCAATGACAAACGTCTCTAATGCAGAACCAAGCAAAAGTAAACAGTATCGCAGGGAGAATCCACGAGAAGCAGATAATTTAGGTTGCCTGAAGCATATTCTTTTGTTTTCTAAATGTGGGAGAGTGACATCTATCTGAACAAAACATTTTTATTTCCCACCACTATATTCATTAAAAATACACGTTTTTGTTTAGAATTAATAAAAAAGAACAGATTATTGGTTGATTTATCGCTAATGAAAAAGGTGACAACTCGTATCGGTTCTAAAAATACACAAGTTAAAATGTAATAATATAAAATTTGGCTAAAAATTAACAAATATTTACAATATATATATATATATATATACATATATATATATATATATATATATATATATATATATATTATGTTGTAAATATGTTATTATTAATATGGAAGGACTTATGGCAAAAGACTTCTAGACTCCAGTTAAATTGCCCAAGAGAGTAAGATACATCTCCTTATGTACACTAATTAAACATAGAGTTACACTAGTTACAACTCCACATTGTACATGAGCATTAGTTCAAGGCTCCAAAGCGATATTATTTACCTATACATAGACTTCTATTAATCAGGAAAATATTTAAAATATATTAGTAAAATGTACTTCAGCAATGTAAAAATATCATGCGAAATATATTACCTAAAATAACTTCTGTTATAGCACGGCGAAATTCACGCAAGCCTCAGGCAAAAGATAAAACGGCTAATCATAATTTTGTACATATTTTTTAATTGTTAACTGAATATGTAGAGATTTAGAATGTAATTATTAGAATTATGTAGACTAGAAATTCTTAAAAAAAATTGAATTATAAATAATGCCTTTGGTGACCAGATGTTTTTTTTTTAGTTTAGTTGTTATAAAATATGTGATTAAAAATACAACTATACTTATATTTAATAGAAAACAAAGATAATATATTTCTAAATATTAACAATTAAAAATTTGAAATTTAAATACAGAACTTAATATAACGAACTAAATTTATTCAGTTAAAGTTAATAACTAAGGAGGTATACTGTATACATTTTTATAATTAATCTTCCAATTTTGTAAGTGAAGCCTATTACTCATGGGGCTGGAAAAACTAAACATTTCTGACTAACTGTCAATGTATCCGACGATATATCAGATATGTATTGACATGAAAGTTTGTGTGAAGCTTCCTTTCTATATACTCAAACACGCAATTGGCTGAGCGTTTTAGCTTTATCATATAATTAACTTAGAATTAAAATATTCTAAATCAATGTTTTAAGTAATGGTGATTGCACCAAGAAAAAAGCTAAATAAAAAATAAAACCTTTTAAAACAAAAAAAATTCATGAACTAAAAATAATGTTTTTTATAATAATTATGAGTATTTAGTATACATCAGCGAAGCCTTTATGCAAGAAGTAGATGTATAAAAGGGACTAAACCAATGTATTAAGACATTGCTATTTGGATATGGAAAACATGTATATATATATTAAATAGCTATATTTTAAGCGAATCAGCTGTATATTTGTATTCAAAAGCAAGCATCTTATTCATTATCTTTCTAGAATACAGATAAAGCTTGTTAAAGGTTATAACTATAAAACAGCTGAATCTTCTGTTAGTTCATTATATCTTACAGGAATTCAATTAATCATAAATGGCTCTTGTACGAAAGTATCTACCAAGTACTTTAATCAAATTATGCAATTTTACCTGAATTGGATTGAGATACGAATCATTAATTAATCTTTTTATTGTAATTTGCAATATTCAATATTATTTCTTAGTGAACTATAAATATTTTAGTTAGATTTGTACAAATAATTAGTTTTAAGATCATTACAGATAATTAACATCACGGCTTTCAATCCTAGATACTTCCCGTAGGTTAACCATACCCATCAGCTCCTGGGTCAGCTGGGTCAGAACAGTGCTCCAGAGTTTTTAATCAAAAAACGACTCTGTCTGTAATATGGCCCCACAAAACAGTGTGTAGCTATGTGGGTAAAAGTTACAATATATTCATTTCTACGTAATATTGTAATATCACGTACCATGGCGGTGGGGCAAACTCAACTTTATGAGGCGGGCATGTTGAACCATCATACTGTTATGGTAATATAAATGTTTTTAAAGCAAAAACTTGTATAGGAAATTGTAAAATATTTTGGGGATTGTTAAATGTTTCTCAAGAGCATTTGTTAAGTAAGTTAGCATTAACTAAATATTTAGTAGTTAGCTCATTCATGCTTTATTAGTTCATTTATGTTTGGTAATTACTGAGGTCAGGACACATAATCAGAGATTCGTCTATGATCTAAGTATTCCTTATGCTACCATAATGGAAATTAAACTATTGGAGACATATTCCAATAGAAATAATGTTTATTTTTTCATTCCAGCTGATTATTCTGGTTTGACAAGAATTTTCTGATTAGGCACAGAATTATGTACAGATAATTACTTTTCAAATAGCATTGTAAACTTCCTTAAGAAATTTGTCTTTAAAAATAAAATACCATGACGTTCATAAACTATCCCACATAAAATAAGTTAAAGTTTAATGTGATTGAATTTCTTTGTAAATTAAGAGTTTATACCTATACTGTAAACGTACCCTTTAAAACTATAGTATCATAAATTTTGCTTGCCAAAGTAAGTGAGGCCGGTTAGGGTGGTATTTATCAACATCAAAATCATAAAATATCACAATCCATTAACAGTTACTTAAGTAGACATAGACTAATGTTTCCAACATTACAACAATGTATCTACTTCATTTAAAAACCTTTTATTCGCTCTAATAACGGTCTTAGTATCTACTTATTACTCACCTGAAGTGTAAATTAATGTAATTTTTAAAATTTTTATACACCTACTAATGTTGGTATACAGAAATTCAATCTTGTGTTAAAAATTTCTTCTGAAAGTTTATGAAACAATCATATTCTGTACGGTTTGTATATATTTTATCTTAAAGTTTTGAAACTATAATATAGCTTACATTTTGTTGAAATGCTGCAACTCTCATTGATTTGTTCGGCTTTCCCAATAAAGGAATACATGTAAGTTACCATAATTTCTTAATATTTTACATAATTAGGAACAATAAATCTTTCACTCATTGCCAGTTTTTATAACTAATATTTCACTAGTTTGAATGTGATGGATTTTAATATGGGCAGGTAATCAAGAAACTTTACCATACCCTATCATTATATGCCACGCTATTAATTTCTTTTCTGAGCAAAAAGGCATCTTAATAATTATATTTAAATAATGTCACAGAGGGCATTAAGGAATTTTAAAAGTAATTTACAATTTATAATAACTTATGAACTTTCACAAGGATTTTCAGTGTATTGCTCTTCAAATAAATAAAGTATCGTGTATAAAAAGCTTTTAAAAGGAATAACACATTTGTTATTGACGTGGAGACAAGATAACGCAACAACAATTTTACAATCTTTGTTATCTTCTATAGAGATGCTGACAAACAGTTTTATAGAGTAAAGTAACTGGATTGTAAAGATAATAAGTTTTTAAGAGTAATAGAACGTTAATACTATATGGGATATCCATTTATTGTGATTTTTGTTTTAAAAAAGTTCGTCATAAGATTCTATTCTTATAAATTAAATTTCATGTTTTTTATATAAAAAGTGGAACAGTAAAAAGCTCCATTTTAGGTTTTTATTATTTTTATGACTGTTTTGTGTGTCACTGTTTCATAATAAATTTTCATACCTTCATCTGGAGGTTTGAGTAGAGCAAAATTGCGAAGTGTGATAGTACTGGAAAAATATAAAAACATATTAGCTTAGTGTTATACCTAGTTTTTTAATAATAATAACTTAAGGTAAAAATACGAAACATTAATTAAAAATGTACAAAGGTAAATAAAATTAACTCAATAAATTTTACTACTTCATTAAATTCTGATAATTTCTGACGGTCTTTGTTCTACTTGAATGAATCAAAATATTTAAGGTACTGTTGTATACTTTGACGAGCAACAATTAATAATAGAATAATTCTTCTCCTTTGGGAACGTTAATTAGTGTCTTGCCAGATCAGACTGCTGTAGGTAGATTAATACATACAGCCATACAGTCAATTATTTTGTCGTTCTTTTTGTGTCAGGTTTATCATGAAATTATATGTACGACTAGGTGTAGTTACATAAACATTGCCCATTTATATTTGAAACCAAGCAATATTGTTTGGAACTATTAACAATTGTAAACTTTAATTATAAAATTTATGAGTGTTAAACTTGTTTCCCAACCTTCAATTCCTCTTGACTCAGAAACAATTTCTCAGAAAATATTTTTCACTGTTTTGGTTATTCAGGGGAATTGGCTTTTTCCCAATTTACCTAACCCCTGATTGTAGAGGAAATTTGCACTCCGGAGGTGCTTTGTGTACAAAAACCTTTCACCATTAGTGTAAACCGCACAATCTATAACTGGTGTCTTTGAGAATAAAAATGCGTTTAGGTATTTATATCTTACAGTATAGTTTTCCGAAGTTGAATTTTAAGCAGAAGAGGCAACGTCTAAACAACGATGCTCCAAATGGAGTAAGGTAAAAGTTTTCCAATGGGTACTGATAGGACCGTGCTATAGACAGTTGTTTCATTAGGAATTCTGTCACATATGATTGAAAAAACTTTTTGTCTGTAGATAAGGGGACAAAACCTGGCAATCATCTCCGAGGTAATGTCTCTAATTTAATCCTGATAGATGTCTATTACGGGAAAATTCATGTAGCGTACCTATAACTTGTCTATAAATACTGTATTGAAAAAGCGTTTTATTTAATTGCATTGAGGTTATTAGTAGACCTCGCCCGGATCTAGCCCCGCGCTCTGATTGGTCGAGAGGGGGTCACGTGATCCAAGATGGCGGCGCCCATGTATCACGTGATCAAAAAATAGTGGTGTGGGAGAAATTCCCTCATGTGCGGGAGAAATTCCCTGCTCACACTCTTATCCTAGTGTTTTGGGGTGATTTGGGGTGTCAAAACCTGTGTTTTTCTGTAAAATCGGTGATTTTGGGTGTGAAAATCGGTGTTGTTTTTTCGGTAAAATCGGTGATTTGTTGGGTCCGGTGAGGGAGAAGAAACGAGGGACGGAGGGAATTCCAATATGGCTGCGCCCATGATGAATTGGCGGGAACAGGGTAACCTAACCTCACTTTCTTGGTTTCCCGCGTATTCAATATGGCTGCTGCGCCCAGTTGGCGGGAACAGTAGAACATAACCTCAATTGTGAAATTGGCGGGAACAGTAGAACATAACCTCAATTATGAAATTGGCGGGAACAGGGGAACATAACCTCAAATGTAAAAAGGGCGGGAAAGTAAACTAAACAAGAGAAATAAAGACGAATCGTACCTTATTGTGTGATGCGGTGAGTCGATGTGGGCCTGGATGTGGTTTCGGAACATCCGCACTACGTATAGTACCCAGGTTAAACATTATCCAGTATAAGAATCGGTCCAGAGAACTGGTAGACATCCTACGACTGGATAATGTCCCGTCCCTTTGGAATTTGGAATATAAATTTTGAATGTGAAGCCAATTGAATAATTAAGATAGAGGTAGAGAGAGATCTACCTGGGGAGATATATTGTGAATCTTCCCACAATCAGCTCACGGCACGTGGGGCATCTATCCCCCACTCTGTTGGAGCATGGACGGCAGAGTGTATGCCCACACAGTCGAAGAGCGATTGTTGGTAGATTCGCAAAGCAAACGGGGCAGGACACTTCGCGGGGTTGAGTGGCAGGGGTTGATCCGTTGGACGGCACAGCGGTGTTTCTACGTCGGGAGTCCTCCTCCATGCGGGTAGCCGTCTCGTATAGGAAATCCGCGAGGATGCTGCGGATTTCCTCCCAAGCGGCTGGAGCGGCGGCACGGAAACTCCTCCTCGGGTCTCCGCACCATCCACCGTTCGCGGGTTTCCTCCCAAGCGGCTGGAGCGGCGGCACGGAACTCCTCCTCCTCGGGTCTCCGCACCATCCACCGTTCGGTGTCGTAGACGGCCCCCTCACTGATGCCCTGCACCTGAGCGACTATACTCAGGGACCTTGACACCGCCCTCATTGCCTCCCATTGGGGATCTATGTCCTGTAACATAGGTAACGAATTAAACAGATGAAACACTACGTAGTGGCATGGATAATGTAGGGAATGAAACGTGCTGCAGATGGTGAGAGGAGGGGTGGCGAGCCGGCAGCCACTTCCATGGATATGAGGGACTCCTGTGAGGTGGGGTCGGGGGAGAAACCAGAGTGGAAGGAGCCACTACTGATGGGCGAGACTGTTGGTGGAGTAGACTGATTCAACCTCCGATAGAACTGAGAGAGATCCTCAGAGGACTGTCTCCGGGTCGAGGGGTTGCGTCGGAAGTCCCAAGAAGTACTCAACTGTCAACAAGAAATATCCATTTTTTGATTCTGTAAACAGAGCGAAACCTGCAATATAATATGAATGCCCTATATACTAACCGAAATCGCCTCATCTGAGCTGGAATTAGATTCCTCCATCACCACCCTTTGAGTCGCCTCGTCGGGAAAAGTCGACGCCTCGGCTATAGCCCTATCGGCAGCAGCGATTAGACTCTCCTCAGAGATGTCAGAGGGGAGAGTGATGTTTGGGTTAGCATCACCGGTCCACCCGAGAGTCGATGGTTGAGACTCATCCTAAAGCACAAGTGAATTAATACATGGCGGGTCCCGCCACCGGTTGCGGGACTTAGCAGACACGAATACTGCACGAATGGAAAATAGGATAATGGTAATCACCTCTTCAATACCGGCGCTTATGACATGCAGTCGGCCGCGTCGAGTGGTCACCCATTGCCCAGACCTAAACATCCTCTGGATCTGAGCCTCGTACTCGTTCTGAAATAGAGTTCGATTATAGGGACTGCAGTAATGCGTAATTAGTACAATACAACGGTAACAATAGTGTACTGACCCTGGTCACCTCACGCTGAAGGACAGGAAGTGTAGCCCGATCATCACCATTATTCTGAAAAAGAGAAAAATAAAGTTAGAAAAGCTGCCACACACCTAAGGAGTAAAAATTAGAGTATTGAAATGTGAGCTAACCATATTCAGATGGACTATAGACCCGCTATCCGTAGTAAAGTATCGATCCCGGATAGCCCCGGGCACAGGGATCGGTTGACTCCTACGCAAAACCGTTTGAAGTGGATGGTTGTTCCTAAAAAAACACTTTACAAGTTAGAAACAGTGTTGAGGGACAACTCGATAGAACAATAAATAATCAAAACAATAATTACCTCGAGATCGTTGCCAGCCACCACCAACAGCAACATGACGAAAACGGTAAAACTAGTTGCCACAGACATAGCAAAGCTATCACAGCAAGTGCAGCTGCAGCCGATGCACCGCGCTTTTATACGCGGACGCCTCTCCCCCACCGAGACTCGCACTTGCACCGCATTAACTGCAATTTGTGACCCACGTTTTCCACACCACGGTAAGCCAGAATGGCTAGGCCGTAGGGGTCCCAGTGCGTTTTTTGATTATAGTGAGTTTCCCCAGTAGGCCTATTCTCACTCTTTCACTTTACTAATCACTTTACTCGGTGAAGCCTTTCAATGTGACCAGTATTTGTGTACAGCCCCAACCACCGCTGTACACGATAGCGATTCACTCCATTACAATGTATCGCTCCTCAACATATTTTTGTCTCCTGTAAGTTTCAATAGCCACTTTACTCGGTGAAGCCTTTCAATGTGACTCAAAAACTTACCGGAGAATTTTACATTTTTTAAATTTTTTATTTTTTTACAGCATCTAGAGCGAGGTACATACCCCTGGACTTACGGAGTTTAGGCCTGCCATAGAGGTATCTGTCACACACACACACACACACAACTGCTCCCGGTCTTACGGAGTTTAGGCCTGCCGTAAGAGCAGTAAAGAGCCCCAGGACTTACAGGTTTTTACGCCAGCCTTAGGAGCTTACCAATCATTCACCCCGCTCTAGAATTTTTCGTATCTAACCTACAGTCAAAAGTCACTTTACTCGGTGAAGCCTTTCAATGTGACCCGTCGGCGAGTCCTTTCAAGCCAACACGTCGGGATTCTCAACTAAATGCCGAACCCCTCCGCCCCTTTACTAATCACTCGCCGATACTAATAAGCGTTGGTATTGTGCAGCTGTTTGTTAAGGATCTCGAAACGGCACTTTGCTGCAATCATTGCGCATTTCACATTGGGATCCTCGGTTGACGTATGTTGTGGCAACGAGCAAGCAAACCTGTGTGTTGTTTTACAGCTACACGGATTGCCGGCCTCCTCGCACACTATATCGTCCAGTTCACGGACATCACTGTGAAACTTTCTCAAGAACTCTGCCTTCTCCAACCCGCGCGTGTAAATCACGGCAAAGGGTTTGCATAGAGTGCGAAGTACATTAGCTCTGTAGGGATAATCACCCTCCTCCCAAGAAATCTTATGGTAGTTATCTTCAAGCCAGCGAGCTGTTGTACGATTTTTGGCGCTCAACCGTTCTCTAGGAAAAGGTGGTTTAAATATAATTTGACATTGAAAAGAGTTTCCCACGATCGCGAGCTCTTTAAGAATAAAGGGTCTTTTATTGCCTTGAAATGCGTGAAATTCAACTACTGCCACATCCATGGGGCCAACGTTTGTACAAGGCCACTTCAAGAGCTAATTTATGAGCTGTGGAACAGAGGAGTCCCTGACTATCTGCTTTTGCAAATACGTCCTCCTCTACCAACCCTGATGCTAGTGCGTGAATAGTAAACCGTACAGACTCTTCGATAATAAAATTGTCTCTGAGAGCAATGTACATCAGAGGAAGGCTGTTTGTAAAACTGAGTCCATTCGGCCTCGTTAAGCGTTAAAGTATGCTCCCCGTCAAAGAGAAACACGTGCATACGACCGAAAACATTTGTGACCTTGATATCCTCCTCCGTGTCCGATTTAATATAAAATTTGGTTTTATTCTCCAGAGCCAGGGTTATGGAATTGAAATGAGGAGTGATTTGATTGAACACATCGTGTGACCAATAAACGCATCCCTTTTTACCCTTAAAGAGAACCCCGAGAGAGTCACCCCACCCCGATTCTTAACAAACCCTACAATTACGCATTTTGAAAAGATCACTATCCAAAAAGTAGACAGATCTAAGAAAACCCCCGGTTAACGCATTGATACGCTCTTTACGTTTTGGAATCCGCGTGGGTTCCACGTCCATAGTCTGCGACTCCATCTCAACGTCTGACGTAAATTCTCAAATTTTACTTTTAGACAGGAGCATTTCGACCAATCAGAGACGCGCTTATTTCGACCAATGAGATTTTTTAGCAGGTGGTTCTTCCCCCTCCACCTCCTCCTCCTCCCATTCGCATGTGTAAGGACTTATCAAAAATGAGACTTGAATTTTGTCACAGTCCCTCACATCCCAAGCGACGCCATGGGATGTTAAATTAGTACAGTCGAGGGTTTTAATTGTTTTCAATTTTCCGTCCTTCGACAAGAAAGCGTATACTCCGGCTTCGATACCCTCTCTATACCCATTCAGCTTCACATCATCCTCTCTGCAAAATCTAACCATAATTCTGTCAAACCCCGTCACATCATAAAAACTCGCTATTAGATGTGAAATTAGTACAGTCGAGGTATTTACATGTTTTCTTTTCTCCGTCCTTCCACAAGGAAGTGTACACTCCGGCTTTGATACCCTCTCTATACCTATTTAGAGCCTGTTTAATAGGATTATCCTCATCATCCGTGTCGTATTCCTCGGGCTCATCGACTACCTCAAAACAAACCTCAATCCTGTTAAAGTCCTTAACATCGTAAAAGTCGGCATAGGATGTAAAATTAGTACAGTCGAGGTATCCCAATAATTCCCTCTCTTCTTCTTCCTTATAACTGTAAATGTATAGCGCCATCGTTGCGAGAGTGTTCAACACTGGGTAGGTAATGTACGTCGGCGTAGGAGTCGTTCAATTTATACAATTACCCCACCCTAACAATTACCCCCACCCTAACAATTACCCCCACCCTAACAATACAGCCCCTGTGTTGCGGTATCACGGAAGGGTTCAAGTAGAACCTGTAATCTCGAAAGAAACGGATCGTTCATTTCAGCTAACTGATCCAAAATCGTAATCGATCCCCTAATGTATGAATCCATATAGTGACACTGACAAGTGTCAGGACCTGACGTAGCGTCGGGTCGTGCCCACGCGCATTCCTTGAAATGGCCGTATCTATAAGAGTCACTGGGCACTCTAACTGTAGGTCTAAAGCGAGCAAAGAGTCTTCGCATGCCCTCGACCTTGTAGAGTAGTTCGTTCTTTAATGTTAGGTATCGAGTCGCCTCGACCGAGTCAGGCTCGTTTAGAAAATTGTTTAGCTTCTCCATGACACAGAATGAGACACACGTACAAAATTTAGCTACTTATAAGTGTTTACCCCACCACCGCTCCTACACCATCCGCTTAACGTTACCCGTGAGCAGAGTGTATGCCAGGTGTGAGTCATATAGTACTAAGCAGTAAGCCGCAGTGTTTGCAGCAATAGCGTTTTTAGTCTCAAACTCCAGACGCACGTCTACGGGGCCAGTTTTTATTGAATCATTCTGCTTGGAGCAGTCAATAACATAGAGAGGTACGTTACTTTTAAACGTGTTGAAATCAACTGTAGGGGCACCTTGTATCTGGTAGTATGAGCTCTGGAATCTGGTAAACATGTCGTAGAAAATGCGTAGATCACCATGGATGTTATCGTACGGGAAGTACTGTGAATTCAGAAACAGTTTGATATTGAGTAGATCGCAGTGATCAAAGCTGGAAGCGTCTTTTTTCAAATTGTTCTTCCTTCCAGTCTGGAAACCTAAAATCACGTAACGAGGTTTTTCAATTTGGGTACTCGTTTTTATTGTCCAACTATGACGTGTTGTCAACGGCAAACTGGGGTACTCGTGAATTTCCCATGATCGAAACGGAAGGTGAATCAGTGTATCTTTCTCGACCATACGCAACAGCTTTAACCTGTGGCTGTCTGATATTGTAATGTAAGGAACCCTCCAGTACAAGTCAGTTATATCAAGATCAACAGTAGCAGCGTCAGCTGAAATTACAGCATTGTTATCAGAGGCGGCTCTCAGAAGAACCAACTCTTGTTTACTGTTAACCACTACCTTTTTGTAATCTTCGAAAAATCCCATCAATGTCCTAACGGGAACGGCGTAATTGAACTCTTTAACAGCGTCTGCGGAATTATTCGCCCCGAGCCACCCTCCGTTAGCCAGACTCATTTTTTCATTTTCCTTAAAAGATACCAGTCCTTTGATCGTCGTAGTTATGCCGACACTGCGTGTTTTATCGATTACTTGACCGTTCAACTCGTAACGAATCTCATCAAATAAATGTGCCATCGAGTTGTTCACTAGATTTACATTGCAAGCACTGCCGTCAGCTTTTTTAGCCTGCAGCGTCCCTTTAACATGTATGAAGCTTTCGAACGGTGCTGTGATTATGTCTTGCTGACTAATCGGTATTCTGATTTCATCGTTATTCTTAAACGTAGACGAGGCGTACGGTTTATGGGTATGAAATTCCCACCCCGTTACGACTTCATCGTACATTGCTCCGGACTCTATCGATAGAAGCGCCATACTTAAAGCCTAGAGACTTTAGAAACTTTATGTTCTTTGATGTTAACGCTGCCACCTTTCGGTGATTACTGACCAGTGTGTGGCTCGGCAACTCTCTAAATACTAGACCCATTATTGTTTTCTTATATGCAAGCGTAGTGAGACTATCTCGTTACGGAAATTAATCAATCTGCCGTCCTGGTCCTTGAGTGTTACGGAAATGTTGTTCACTCTACGAACGTTCACCGGTAAATAGATTACATTGGCGGGTTTCTCAACTATTTTATAGCCTGGGGCCACTTCAGGATAGAACTCATGCAGCACGTGTCCCTCTACACCGTTTTGAAAGGATCCTCGTGCGATATTGCATTCAACGCGTATAGTATTTACATTCATTATGTTTATGGGGACATCGGATGTGTGTACCCTGCCTGGCTCAAGTGGTTTTTTACTGAACCCTAGTAGGGGAGCGATTGTCTGTTCTCTGTCAAAGTGTATGATTTTATTACAAGTGATTTCGGATTTTAGCGTATTATTGTTTCCTTTCAGACTAAATGTCACATCCGCGCCTAAATGGGATTTGATGTATTCTTCGATATTTTCAATTTCGTACGACCCCTCTGCTATCTTGATTTGTTTATTGTCACCGTAATAAAACATATCGTTTATTCCCGTTTCAATATTTGGAATCGTATAGTATGTGGAGAGGTCAACTAGACCAATTTCGTAATCACCATCGCTCACGTCCATTGGAGGAAATACCTCGCATGATACCTGTGGAGCAGGACCGCTAAGTGAAAACATTACTGCTGAGAAACTTTAAACACAAGTGTCCGCAGACTACTGAGCCCTCACTCTGTCTTCTCTCGTAATTATACCGTACGTTAACGTCTGGTCCTAGGTATGATATAAGCTCTATTGGTGGTCTTAGGTTACCAAAACTGTCAAAGTAGTATACCCTGTTACCTATCTTCCTGTAACACACCCAATGTGTACCTTCCACCGGTCGAGTTATCCAGATTAATTATGGCCGATTCATACGATCGCGGGCGTTTGGGTAGAGCGTCTCTCATATAAACTCCACGGAAATTCGGAATATTAAGTAGTTTCGCGTAGTGTACTAGCTCGTAATTTGATAACGGTTTTACTGGTATCGACGTTTTTTTTTTATTGCAACACCTCCTCTTCTTTCTTACCCCACCGCCTCTCTTTGGATACGGCTTGAGGTACATACCCTGACCTTTACGTTTGGGCTTCCCTCGCTTGCTCTTCCGCCTCTTCCCTCCACCGAGGGCTGTTTTGGTCTTCATGGCTCCTGTTACAGCTAAGGCTGCGGCTCTTTCCCCAATACTTGCGTCTGCCGATTTGACTCTTTCCCAGGCTCTTTTGGCTAATTCTTTGTCGGCTTCTCTTCGGTGTTCGGAATCCCTGTATTTTGAGTACGCTATATCGTGATTTTTACAATATTCGTCCAAGGGATTTATACCCTTATCACCCCTTGCCAATCTCACCCCTAATTTCGTACCTGGACCACAGTATCGGTACCCACCAGGTAAATGGAGTTCGACAGGTAGAGCGTCAATTGCACGGTTCAAAAGATTTCCAGCGACCGATCCGGCGTTTTGCAAAGCGCTCGAAACCAGACCTCTTCCTCGCTTGACGGTTCGTTTCAATCTGTTTGGCTTTACTTTGTGCTTTCCCATTTTATTCCCTTATATACCGTAATACGTTATAGAGTTGCCTGAGCAGGGTCTCCCTAACACATGTGATCTGCAGTACGTCAAAGATATCCGCCTCGGATCTTGTAACCACTCCTGTAAACTCGTCGTACTCCAGAACGTGACTGTCTGTTATAAAGTACAGACGGCCATTTATATATCTGAAACCTCCTCTAATTCCATCAGGGACTCCTGGCAACACGCTACTGGTCATACCCAACATAGTGCCTCTGAGAGTGCATTCGTTAAGTTCTACAACAAATTTGTCATCGGTAAAAATAAAGGTCCTACCTGTATTACTGTTCAACGCTGCGTTCACTTTATTTATTCTGGAGTGTAAGATTGTATCAATTCTTTTCTGTCTTAAAAGTACGAGTGACGGATACTCAATAATGTAAAATGTCTTGTCCACAATCAAAGCCACCTCTCCGTTCGGTCTTTGGTACACAGCCGAAATGTTTGTAAAGTCTGACGGTAAAAACGGCAACCAATCGGTGATTATTAGAGGATTGGTAAACTCCTCACGTGTTCTAAGCGCGTGATTCAGACTCAGAGCCCATACATACTTGCCGTAAAATGCGTACAATCTATTTTTTACAATCAAAAATGCATTGATTCTATGTCTCAATGTACAAATGTCCAACTCTGTAGGTATTGTAGGGGACGTAGAGGTTGACGTGGGTGTGGTGGTACTGGTAGTAGTGGTAGTCGTGCTCGAGGTTGTTGTAGATGTTGTAGTAGTAGTGGTGGACGTGTATGGAGGAACAGGTGGTCCGTAAATATACTGTATTGCCATTTGATCATCTCTGTCTAAATCAAATTGGTAAAGATTTGAAATACCATGTGGTACAAAATAAAAAGGATACATTATAGACGACGAAAGTGATGAATGTTGCAAACCTAGAGCGTGTCCAATTTCGTGTACTAGAACCAAAAAGAATGAACTTTTTCCAGGTGCAGGTAGATTCATTGTATAATCCCAATCTTCTTCACCGTCCATATGAACATCTGTCTGGTTCATCCCCAATATAGGGAGAAAGGCGTGACCCATTAAGCCACCCCTACCATCAAACTCTCTACTGCAATTTTTCCGTAGATAATACGAAAGATGTTTCCTGGGAGCGATACTTAAAATGATTGTGGGGTTTATAGGGTTCCGCCGGAAGGTCAGGTTGGAATGTCTTGAGAATAGGGCGAACGCAGTCCGACATAGTTGGTCATACTGATAATTACTACCGTACATAAACCAGGTAATATCGTTTTTTCCGCCATCCGTAGTTTGGGTTTGCAGTGAAAGACGCTATTAATTCGTCCGAATTGCCGCATCTGGGCTGGTTCATTAAGTTAGTCGTCTCCTCATTTACATATCCGGTCACATTCAAGCCGAACGTCTCTTGAAACCTAATGATCGCCTGTGTAATGTCTGTGGATAGCTCTGAGGTATTAGTATCGAGATAGCCGTATCTCTCCAAGTACAACAAAGTTTTATTAGCAGCTATCAGAGGAGCTACACATAGAATAAATACCAAGAACCTCATCCTGCCAGGTTCTAAAGTAAACTGACAGTAAAAATGTCAGCAACTCACATATAAATAAAACCATCATGGTTTCGATCTCACCCTGCTCACTGGGTCTTTAAAGTAAGGGTTGACAATATTGAACCTAATCCACTCGTCTTTATCGATCACGTTTATAGCGTCTAGTGGTGGAGCCAGTAGTTTGTACATACCGTAAAAGACTTCACTCACCACTCTCACCAGATAATTAACAGACACAGCGTCACTCATGTCGACAGGGTCGTCCACAAGTTTCAATCTTTTATTCCTACAATTCCACGTGTCACCGTCAAGTATCGGAGTATTCACTTTAAGGTATCCTCTATTAACAGCATCTCCGTCATACAGCGGAGAAGCTACTTGACTTAATCGTTTATGTCCAAATAACCATTTATCCTTATCCGAATCCGGTGTTCTTTTCTTCACATAATTTACAGTGCACGCGTCGGTACCTTCTTTAGGTTCGGCAACACTAGAAACTCTGTAATTATTAAAGATAACTGTTCCGTCCGCAATACTTTTAGTAGCAGGCAATAGATTTTGACACTGAGAGAGTGTAACGGCATCGTTTGGTCCTTGACCATCGGCTACATTCACTAGTCTCCTCTTTTTAGCGTCGATCGTGTCCTTGTCTATCGCCAGCGTTTTTTTCATTCAGTTTCCTGTTCAAAGTCTGTAGGTTTACACCGTCGCCAGCGAGAAGAGGATCAGCCATCTGTCCGAGTCTTTTGTTATCACATTCCCAGACTTTACCATCACTACTTCTTTTTAGAGTGTTCGTTTTAAGATATTTTAGCGTCACTGCATCTGTATCCCCAGTGGGATCACCTATCATGCGCAACCTGTAGTTGTCAAACCTGTAATATTTGCTGTTCGTGTCCTTATAGGGTACCTCCCTAGCAAGACGACGAAGAGTCAGAGCATCGGTCCAGAGTAGAGCATCACCTATGTTGCTAATTCGGTTACCTTTAGCGTCCATCACATTTTTCTTGGATACAAGCGAAACGTCAGACACAGTCTTGAGGACTGCGCTATCCACATTATTTTTCAAAGGTCTGCAGGTTTATAGCGTCTAGACTGTGTCTGGACGTTTCGCTTGTATCCAAGAAAAATGTGATGGACGCTAAAGGTAACCGAATTAGCAACATAGGTGATGCTCTACTCTGGACCGATGCTCTGACTCTTCGTCGTCTTGCTAGGGAGGTACCCTATAAGGACACGAACAGCAAATATTACAGGTTTGACAACTACAGGTTGCGCATGATAGGTGATCCCACTAGAGACGTTCAAGAGACGTTCGGCTTGAATGTGACCGGATATGTAAATGAGGAGACGACTAACTTAATGAACCAGCCCAGATGCGGCAATTCGGACGAATTAATAGCGTCTTTCACTGCAAACCCAAACTACGGATGGCGGAAAAAAAACGATATTACCTGGTTTATGTACGGTAGTAATTATCAGTATGACCAACTATGTCGGACTGCGTTCGCCCTATTCTCAAGACATTCCAACCTGACCTTCCGGCGGAACCCTATAAACCCCACAATCATTTTAAGTATCGCTCCCAGGAAACATCTTTCGTATTATCTACGGAAAAATTGCAGTAGAGAGTTTGATGGTAGGGGTGGCTTAATGGGTCACGCCTTTCTCCCTATATTGGGGATGAACCAGACAGATGTTCATATGGACGGTGAAGAAGATTGGGATTATACAATGAATCTACCTGCACCTGGAAAAAGTTCATTCTTTTTGGTTCTAGTACACGAAATTGGACACGCTCTAGGTTTGCAACATTCATCACTTTCGTCGTCTATAATGTATCCTTTTTATTTTGTACCACATGGTATTTCAAATCTTTACCAATTTGATTTAGACAGAGATGATCAAATGGCAATACAGTATATTTACGGACCACCTGTTCCTCCATACACGTCCACCACTACTACTACAACATCTACAACAACCTCGAGCACGACTACCACTACTACCAGTACCACCACACCCACGTCAACCTCTACGTCCCCTACAATACCTACAGAGTTGGACATTTGTACATTGAGACATAGAATCAATGCATTTTTGATTGTAAAAAATAGATTGTACGCATTTTACGGCAAGTATGTATGGGCTCTGAGTCTGAATCACGCGCTTAGAACACGTGAGGAGTTTACCAATCCTCTAATAATCACCGATTGGTTGCCGTTTTTACCGTCAGACTTTACAAACATTTCGGCTGTGTACCAAAGACCGAACGGAGAGGTGGCTTTGATTGTGGACAAGACATTGTACATTATTGAGTATCCGTCACTCGTACTTTTAAGACAGAAAAGAATTGATACAATCTTACACTCCAGAATAAATAAAGTGAACGCAGCGTTGAACAGTAATACAGGTAGGACCTTTATTTTTACCGATGACAAATTTGTTGTAGAACTTAACGAATGCACTCTCAGAGGCACTATGTTGGGTATGACCAGTAGCGTGTTGCCAGGAGTCCCTGATGGAATTAGAGGAGGTTTCAGATATATAAATGGCCGTCTGTACTTTATAACAGACAGTCACGTTCTGGAGTACGACGAGTTTACAGGAGTGGTTACAAGATCCGAGGCGGATATCTTTGACGTACTGCAGATCACATGTGTTAGGGAGACCCTGCTCAGGCAACTCTATAACGTATTACGGTATATAAGGGAATAAAATGGGAAAGCACAAAGTAAAGCCAAACAGATTGAAACGAACCGTCAAGCGAGGAAGAGGTCTGGTTTCGAGCGCTTTGCAAAACGCCGGATCGGTCGCTGGAAATCTTTTGAACCGTGCAATTGACGCTCTACCTGTCGAACTCCATTTACCTGGTGGGTACCGATACTGTGGTCCAGGTACGAAATTAGGGGTGAGATTGGCAAGGGGTGATAAGGGTATAAATCCCTTGGACGAATATTGTAAAAATCACGATATAGCGTACTCAAAATACAGGGATTCCGAACACCGAAGAGAAGCCGACAAAGAATTAGCCAAAAGAGCCTGGGAAAGAGTCAAATCGGCAGACGCAAGTATTGGGGAAAGAGCCGCAGCCTTAGCTGTAACAGGAGCCATGAAGACCAAAACAGCCCTCGGTGGAGGGAAGAGGCGGAAGAGCAAGCGAGGGAAGCCCAAACGTAAAGGTCAGGGTATGTACCTCAAGCCGTATCCAAAGAGAGGCGGTGGGGTAAGAAAGAAGAGGAGGTGTTGCAATAAAAAAAAACGTCGATACCAGTAAAACCGTTATCAAATTACGAGCTAGTACACTACGCGAAACTACTTAATATTCCGAATTTCCGTGGAGTTTATATGAGAGACGCTCTACCCAAACGCCCGCGATCGTATGAATCGGCCATAATTAATCTGGATAACTCGACCGGTGAAGGTACACATTGGGTGTGTTACAGGAAGATAGGTAACAGGGTATACTACTTTGACAGTTTTGGTAACCTAAGACCACCAATAGAGCTTATATCATACCTAGGACCAGACGTTAACGTACGGTATAATTACGAGAGAAGACAGAGTGAGGGCTCAGTAGTCTGCGGACACTTGTGTTTAAAGTTTCTCAGCAGTAATGTTTTCACTTAGCGGTCCTGCTCCACAGGTATCATGCGAGGTATTTCCTCCAATGGACGTGAGCGATGGTGATTACGAAATTGGTCTAGTTGACCTCTCCACATACTATACGATTCCAAATATTGAAACGGGAATAAACGATATGTTTTTATTACGGTGACAATAAACAAATCAAGATAGCAGAGGGGTCGTACGAAATTGAAAATATCGAAGAATACATCAAATCCCATTTAGGCGCGGATGTGACATTTAGTCTGAAAGGAAACAATAATACGCTAAAATCCGAAATCACTTGTAATAAAATCATACACTTTGACAGAGAACAGACAATCGCTCCCCTACTAGGGTTCAGTAAAAAAACCACTTGAGCCAGGCAGGGTACACACATCCGATGTCCCCATAAACATAATGAATGTAAATACTATACGCGTTGAATGCAATATCGCACGAGGATCCTTTCAAAACGGTGTAGAGGGGACACGTGCTGCATGAGTTCTATCCTGAAGTGGCCCCAGGCTATAAAATAGTTGAGAAACCCGCCAATGTAATCTATTTACCGGTGAACGTTCGTAGAGTGAACAACATTTCCGTAACACTCAAGGACCAGGACGGCAGATTGATTAATTTCCGTAACGAGATAGTCTCACTACGCTTGCATATAAGAAAACAATAATGGGTCTAGTATTTAGAGAGTTGCCGAGCCACACACTGGTCAGTAATCACCGAAAGGTGGCAGCGTTAACATCAAAGAACATAAAGTTTCTAAAGTCTCTAGGCTTTAAGTATGGCGCTTCTATCGATAGAGTCCGGAGCAATGTACGATGAAGTCGTAACGGGGTGGGAATTTCATACCCATAAACCGTACGCCTCGTCTACGTTTAAGAATAACGATGAAATCAGAATACCGATTAGTCAGCAAGACATAATCACAGTACCGTTCGAAAGCTTCATACATGTTAAAGGGACGCTGCAGGCTAAAAAAGCTGACGGCAGTGCTTGCAATGTAAATCTAGTGAACAACTCGATGGCACATTTATTTGATGAGATTCGTTACGAGTTGAACGGTCAAGTAATCGATAAAACACGCAGTGTCGGCATAACTACGACGATCAAAGGACTGGTATCTTTTAAGGAAAATGAAAAAATGAGTCTGGCTAACGGAGGGTGGCTCGGGGCGAATAATTCCGCAGACGCTGTTAAAGAGTTCAATTACGCCGTTCCCGTTAGGACATTGATGGGATTTTTCGAAGATTACAAAAAGGTAGTGGTTAACAGTAAAACAAGAGTTGGTTCTTCTGAGAGCCGCCTCTGATAACAATGCTGTAATTTCAGCTGACGCTGCTACTGTTGATCTTGATATAACTGACTTGTACTGGAGGGTTCCTTACATTACAATATCAGACAGCCACAGGTTTTAAAGCTGTTGCGTATGGTCGAGAAAGATACACTGATTCACCTTCCGTTTCGATCATGGGAAATTCACGAGTACCCCAGTTTGCCGTTGACAACACGTCATAGTTGGACAATAAAAAACGAGTACCCAAATTGAAAAACCTCGTTACGTGATTTTAGGTTTCCAGACTGGAAGGAAGAACAATTTGAAAAAAGACGCTTCCAGCTTTGATCACTGCGATCTACTCAATATCAAACTGTTTCTGAATTCACAGTACTTCCCGTACGATAACATCCATGGTGATCTACGCATTTTCTACGACATGTTTACCAGATTCCAGAGCTCATACTACCAGATACAAGGTGCCCCTACAGTTGATTTCAACACGTTTAAAAGTAACGTACCTCTCTATGTTATTGACTGCTCCAAGCAGAATGATTCAATAAAAACTGGCCCCGTAGACGTGCGTCTGGAGTTTGAGACTAAAAACGCTATTGCTGCAAACACTGCGGCTTACTGCTTAGTACTATATGACTCACACCTGGCATACACTCTGCTCACGGGTAACGTTAAGCGGATGGTGTAGGAGCGGTGGTGGGGTAAACACTTATAAGTAGCTAAATTTTGTACGTGTGTCTCATTCTGTGTCATGGAGAAGCTAAACAATTTTCTAAACGAGCCTGACTCGGTCGAGGCGACTCGATACCTAACATTAAAGAACGAACTACTCTACAAGGTCGAGGGCATGCGAAGACTCTTTGCTCGCTTTAGACCTACAGTTAGAGTGCCCAGTGACTCTTATAGATACGGCCATTTCAAGGAATGCGCGTGGGCACGACCCGACGCTACGTCAGGTCCTGACACTTGTCAGTGTCACTATATGGATTCATACATTAGGGGATCGATTACGATTTTGGATCAGTTAGCTGAAATGAACGATCCGTTTCTTTCGAGATTACAGGTTCTACTTGAACCCTTCCGTGATACCGCAACACAGGGGCTGTATTGTTAGGGTGGGGGTAATTGTTAGGGTGGGGGTAATTGTTAGGGTGGGGTAATTGTATAAATTGAACGACTCCTACGCCGACGTACATTACCTACCCAGTGTTGAACACTCTCGCAACGATGGCGCTATACATTTACAGTTATAAGGAAGAAGAAGAGAGGGAATTATTGGGATACCTCGACTGTACTAATTTTACATCCTATGCCGACTTTTACGATGTTAAGGACTTTAACAGGATTGAGGTTTGTTTTGAGGTAGTCGATGAGCCCGAGGAATACGACACGGATGATGAGGATAATCCTATTAAACAGGCTCTAAATAGGTATAGAGAGGGTATCAAAGCCGGAGTGTACACTTCCATGTGGAAGGACGGAGAAAAGAAAACATGTAAATACCTCGACTGTACTAATTTCACATCTAATAGCGAGTTTTATGATGTGACGGGGTTTGACAGAATTATGGTTAGATTTTGCAGAGAGGATGATGTGAAGCTGAATGGGTATAGAGAGGGTATCGAAGCCGGAGTATACGCTTTCTTGTCGAAGGACGGAAAATTGAAAACAATTAAAACCCTCGACTGTACTAATTTAACATCCCATGGCGTCGCTTGGGATGTGAGGGACTGTGACAAAATTCAAGTCTCATTTTTGATAAGTCCTTACACATGCGAATGGGAGGAGGAGGAGGTGGAGGGGGAAGAACCACCTGCTAAAAAATCTCATTGGTCGAAATAAGCGCGTCTCTGATTGGTCGAAATGCTCCTGTCTAAAAGTAAAATTTGAGAATTTACGTCAGACGTTGAGATGGAGTCGCAGACTATGGACGTGGAACCCACGCGGATTCCAAAACGTAAAGAGCGTATCAATGCGTTAACCGGGGTTTTTCTTAGATCTGTCTACTTTTTGGATAGTGATCTTTCAAAATGCGTAATTGTAGGGTTTGTTAAGAATCGGGGTGACTCTCTCGGGGTTCTCTTTAAGGGTAAAAAGGGATGCGTTTATTGGTCACACGATGTGTTCAATCAAATCACTCCTCATTTCAATTCCATAACCCTGGCTCTGGAGAATAAAACCAAATTTTATATTAAATCGGACACGGAGGAGGATATCAAGGTCACAAATGTTTTCGGTCGTATGCACGTGTTTCTCTTTGACGGGGAGCATACTTTAACGCTTAACGAGGCCGAATGGACTCAGTTTACAAACAGCCTTCCTCTGATGTACATTGCTCTCAGAGACAATTTTATTATCGAAGAGTCTGTACGGTTTACTATTCACGCACTAGCATCAGGGTTGGTAGAGGAGGACGTATTTGCAAAAGCAGATAGTCAGGGACTCCTCTGTTCCACAGCTCATAAATTAGCTCTTGAAGTGGCCTTGTACAAACGTTGGCCCCATGGATGTGGCAGTAGTTGAATTTCACGCATTTCAAGGCAATAAAAGACCCTTTATTCTTAAAGAGCTCGCGATCGTGGGAAACTCTTTTCAATGTCAAATTATATTTAAACCACCTTTTCCTAGAGAACGGTTGAGCGCCAAAAATCGTACAACAGCTCGCTGGCTTGAAGATAACTACCATAAGATTTCTTGGGAGGAGGGTGATTATCCCTACAGAGCTAATGTACTTCGCACTCTATGCAAACCCTTTGCCGTGATTTACACGCGCGGGTTGGAGAAGGCAGAGTTCTTGAGAAAGTTTCACAGTGATGTCCGTGAACTGGACGATATAGTGTGCGAGGAGGCCGGCAATCCGTGTAGCTGTAAAACAACACACAGGTTTGCTTGCTCGTTGCCACAACATACGTCAACCGAGGATCCCAATGTGAAATGCGCAATGATTGCAGCAAAGTGCCGTTTCGAGATCCTTAACAAACAGCTGCACAATACCAACGCTTATTAGTATCGGCGAGTGATTAGTAAAGGGGCGGAGGGGTTCGGCATTTAGTTGAGAATCCCGACGTGTTGGCTTGAAAGGACTCGCCGACGGGTCACATTGAAAGGCTTCACCGAGTAAAGTGACTTTTGACTGTAGGTTAGATACGAAAAAATTCTAGAGCGGGGTGAATGATTGGTAAGCTCCTAAGGCTGGCGTAAAACCTGTAAGTCCTGGGGCTCTTTACTGCTCTTACGGCAGGCCTAAACTCCGTAAGACCGGGAGCAGTTGTGTGTGTGTGTGTGTGACAGATACCTCTATGGCAGGCCTAAACTCCGTAAGTCCAGGGGTATGTACCTCGCTCTAGATGCTGTAAAAAATAAAAAAATTTAAAAAATGTAAAATTCTCCGGTAAGTTTTTGAGTCACATTGAAAGGCTTCACCGAGTAAAGTGGCTATTGAAACTTACAGGAGACAAAAATATGTTGAGGAGCGATACATTGTAATGGAGTGAATCGCTATCGTGTACAGCGGTGGTTGGGGCTGTACACAAATACTGGTCACATTGAAAGGCTTCACCGAGTAAAGTGATTAGTAAAGTGAAAGAGTGAGAATAGGCCTACTGGGGAAACTCACTATAATCAAAAACGCACTGGGACCCCTACGGCCTAGCCATTCTGGCTTACCGTGGTGTGGAAACGTGGGTCACAAATTGCAGTTAATGCGGTGCAAGTGCGAGTCTCGGTGGGGGAGAGGCGTCCGCGTATAAAAAGCGCGGTGCATCGGCTGCAGCTGCACTTGCTGTGATAGCTTTGCTATGTCTGTGGCAACTAGTTTTACCGTTTTCGTCATGTTGCTGTTGGTGGTGGCTGGCAACGATCTCGAGGTAATTATTGTTTTGATTATTTATTGTTCTATCGAGTTGTCCCTCAACACTGTTTCTAACTTGTAAAGTGTTTTTTAGGAACAACCATCCACTTCAAACGGTTTGCGTAGGAGTCAACCGATCCCTGTGCCCGGGGCTATCCGGGATCGATACTTTACTACGGATAGCGGGTCTATAGTCCATCTGAATATGGTTAGCTCACATTTCAATACTCTAATTTTTACTCCTTAGGTGTGTGGCAGCTTTTCTAACTTTATTTTTCTCTTTTTCAGAATAATGGTGATGATCGGGCTACACTTCCTGTCCTTCAGCGTGAGGTGACCAGGGTCAGTACACTATTGTTACCGTTGTATTGTACTAATTACGCATTACTGCAGTCCCTATAATCGAACTCTATTTCAGAACGAGTACGAGGCTCAGATCCAGAGGATGTTTCAGGTCTGGGCAATGGGTGACCACTCGACGCGGCCGACTGCATGTCATAAGCGCCGGTATTGAAGAGGTGATTACCGTTATCCTATTTTCCATTCGTGCAGTATTCGTGTCTGCTAAGTCCCGCAAACCGGTGGCGGGACCCGCCATGTATTAATTCACTTGTGCTTTAGGATGAGTCTCAACCATCGACTCTCGGGTGGACCGGTGATGCTAACCCAAACATCACTCTCCCCTCTGACATCTCTGAGGAGAGTCTAATCGCTGCTGCCGATAGGGCTATAGCCGAGGCGTCGACTTTTCCCGACGAGGCGACTCAAAGGGTGGTGATGGAGGAATCTAATTCCAGCTCAGATGAGGCGATTTCGGTTAGTATATAGGGCATTCATATTATATTGCAGGTTTCGCTCTGTTTACAGAATCAAAAAATGGATATTTCTTGTTGACAGTTGAGTACTTCTTGGGACTTCCGACGCAACCCCTCGACCCGGAGACAGTCCTCTGAGGATCTCTCTCAGTTCTATCGGAGGTTGAATCAGTCTACTCCACCAACAGTCTCGCCCATCAGTAGTGGCTCCTTCCACTCTGGTTTCTCCCCCGACCCCACCTCACAGGAGTCCCTCATATCCATGGAAGTGGCTGCCGGCTCGCCACCCCTCCTCTCACCATCTGCAGCACGTTTCATTCCCTACATTATCCATGCCACTACGTAGTGTTTCATCTGTTTAATTCGTTACCTATGTTACAGGACATAGATCCCCAATGGGAGGCAATGAGGGCGGTGTCAAGGTCCCTGAGTATAGTCGCTCAGGTGCAGGGCATCAGTGAGGGGGCCGTCTACGACACCGAACGGTGGATGGTGCGGAGACCCGAGGAGGAGGAGTTCCGTGCCGCCGCTCCAGCCGCTTGGGAGGAAACCCGCGAACGGTGGATGGTGCGGAGACCCGAGGAGGAGTTCCGTGCCGCCGCTCCAGCCGCTTGGGAGGAAATCCGCAGCATCCTCGCGGATTTCCTATACGAGACGGCTACCCGCATGGAGGAGGACTCCCGACGTAGAAACACCGCTGTGCCGTCCAACGGATCAACCCCTGCCACTCAACCCCGCGAAGTGTCCTGCCCCGTTTGCTTTGCGAATCTACCAACAATCGCTCTTCGACTGTGTGGGCATACACTCTGCCGTCCATGCTCCAACAGAGTGGGGGATAGATGCCCCACGTGCCGTGAGCTGATTGTGGGAAGATTCACAATATATCTCCCCAGGTAGATCTCTCTCTACCTCTATCTTAATTATTCAATTGGCTTCACATTCAAAATTTATATTCCAAAATTCCAAAGGGACGGGACATTATCCAGTCGTAGGATGTCTACCAGTTCTCTGGACCGATTCTTATACTGGATAATGTTTAACCTGGGTACTATACGTAGTGCGGATGTTCCGAAACCACATCCAGGCCCACATCAACTCACCGCATCACACAATAAGGTACGATTCGTCTTTATTTCTCTTGTTTAGTTTACTTTCCCGCCCTTTTTACATTTGAGGTTATGTTCCCCTGTTCCCGCCAATTTCACAATTGAGGTTATGTTCTACTGTTCCCGCCAACTGGGCGCAGCCATATTGAATACGCGGGAAACCAAGAAAGTGAGGTTAGGTTCCCCTGTTCCCGCCAATTCATCATGGGCGCAGCCATATTGGAATTCCCTCCGTCCCTCGTTTCTCCCTCACCGGACCCAACAAATCACCGATTTTACCGAAAAACACCGATTTTCACACCCAAAATCACCGATTTTACAGAAAAACACAGGTTTTGACACCCCAAAATCACCCCAAAACACTAGGATAAGAGTGTGAGCAGGGAATTTCTCCCGCACATGAGGGAATTTCTCCCACACCACTATTTTTTGATCACGTGATACATGGGCGCCGCCATCTTGGATCACGTGACCCCCCTCTCGACCAATCAGAGCGCGGGGCTAGATCCGGGCGAGGTCTACTGTTATTAAATAGAACTGTGTAAAAAAACAGTTCTATTTATTTGGAAAACTATCAGGTTAATAACGCACAAGAGTAATTGAAATAGCAAAACTAGACTCAAGGTTTTTACACCTAGTTAGTAGCACCGCTCTCAATCCTGTAAACATGCAGTAGTGAACGCATGCCCGCAAACTCTTTGTATGGGTGAGAACAATGCGTCCGACTTTTTAATTAAACCGCCTCTGTCTGTCTGTCATATCACACAAAACATTGTAGGCATGTGTATAAAGTTGCAATATATCTAGCGCATGTACTGTTACAATACCACATACCAAGGTGGTGCGGCAAAAACCATCGTTACGAGACAAGCAAGTAAAACATCATGTTGACATAGTGAAAAGGGTTTTTTTGATAATCCATTTGTAGTTGATAGGCCAATTTTGGAATATATTTAGATTTAATGATAATTTCATATATAATTCGTATTTAATTCAACTCGTTCGGGATTGATGGCTTTATGTATGTTTTTCAATTTCTAAGAAAATCATATATAAAATTATGAACAAATTAAATATGATTTCCACAATAATAGTAAACGTTACGATATATTTATAACTCGAAACAAATTCACAGACTCTCTTTAAATACAAACAGTACTTTTTTTCTACTGTAATACTTTGTAAAATATCGGGGTTTCAAAAGGGTTTCTACACTGAAGGTATATTTAAAACTATGAGATAAAAAAATTATCCATACAAAGTTTTCCGTGATAAAAAATAAACAGGGTAAATTTAGTTGATGGTTCGTTCATTAGTACGTTTTGAAATTTTTTTCTCTTAGTAGTAGCCTACTTTTAATGAGAAGTGTTTTAAATGTGTTTTAAAGTGTTTTAAATGAATGACATTTTAACCTAGATTTACATACTATAAAATAAAATCATTCAAGACCACCAAGCTGTAGCGGTAAGCTTCTGGTCAAATTGTATGCAACGAAAAAAGTATTTTCTTATTAAAATGGTAGATGTTTTATATGATTTTATAAATACCATATATTACAAGCTTTATTCGTGTGTTTTGTCAAATAATTCACATAAATCCATGTGTGTTTAATAGAAATTCTTATTCAACTATTTGGATGGTGGTGGTAAACCTAATTGATAATGTCGTTTACCATTACTGTAAATAGTGTTAGAATCAGATGTATATTGGAACATAAAACTTATTTGAAAATGTAGGTCTAAAGTAAACTGTTACTAAAACTTTTGTTATTGATTCGCACGATGTCCTTTTAGTTTCAAATTGAATCATACTCTATAATCAAAAAAAATATTATGAAAAGAAATTCATTAAATTCTCAATGGAACTTGTTTTAATATAATTAAAACAATCTTATGGCTCTTAATCTGTCACTAAAAACTAAAAATGTAAAAGTACATTTTTATATCATGTAAAAAAAATAGAACCTCCATCACGTCTGTGATCTGATAAAGGAAAACAATAAAAATTATATTTTTATCCAACAGACGGCTTGGAAATGTAAAGGCTATTAATGAACTGTGCTTTGGTGATAAGTTACGAAATTATGCCAAAATTACTCAAAGAATGGAAACAAGATTTCGGGAGACGAAGCATAGCTGTAACAGAGCGAGGGTATTGTACTGTACAACAGATCAAATTAACACAACTGTGAAGAGTACTGAAAAGAAAAAACACGTACATTCATCCTGATAACACCTACTTATTTTATTTTATATCAGATCTATTGTTTTTTTATATTTCATATAAAATGAAAAAATATATAAAAAAAAACTTGCAGAGTATGGAATATCAAACCCTAACCTTTTAAACTGCATCAATTCTGATTACAAATTATAATTATTATTTAAAATTGCTTGTTTATTTCAAAATAATACAAATAAATTTACTAAAAACCCTAAAAAATACAGTATTTTAAGAAATTTTAAGAACAGTTTAGGACTGAAAGGCTGAAAAAACACCTGCTTATATCACCTACCGCTAGCCAAGTTGTCATGATAACGTGGGGTTTCCTGAAAATGGTTCTTACTTTCTGCGATTAGTGCCTCACGTTTTATAACATTATTTGTGGGTCTCCTGACATGGTGTTAAATTTGCCTGTGTTTTAATTTTTATAAACACAGTTCTAATAGCGGTAGGTTTCATTTTGGTAAGTTCACTTTAAAATAATACATACAACTATTTATTTTGGATGCTCTAATCCTTCTTAAAGAATTACGTTTGTTCCTGAGTTCCATATGTGGTCGTAATGAAATGGATTTATCTACGAAATTAGAAAGAAAATGTTTTTAGTGATTGCACAGAATATTCTAAAGTGTATCATGTTTGCTGGTAAAAATATGATCAATAATGAAACACTTAGTTACTTAAAAATTAAGTCAAATTGACTACTCTTGATATTATTAATGCAACATACATTAAATTTCTTTCCTCATAAATTTTTTTCTCATACACGGTTTGTTTTGGGAGATTGCATAAAAGAAGTTAAATGCTTATTACGTTGTACTTCGTTATCAATTTTTAAATTTTTTTAGGTAAATTTTGTTCATTACTAAAATCTAAGATACTCACATTAATAAGTCATTAAAATATGTAATCTCTGCTTAAATATACTAAGAATGACATGTAATATTAATTAAGAGCACTTACACCGATGAGCCGCCAAATTAACAGCTACAAATGTTTTTATGCAAACTAATACCAGTAACTGATCAACTGTCACAATGTAAGCCAGGATGTCTGGCCTATCGCCAATCATGGTGCCGTGCCAGCTGTTCCACGATGGTGTTTTATCTGTAAAAAACTGGAAACAGAGTAAAAACCACCGAGCGAGATAACCACTTAATGAAAAACGTGAAGCTTAGGGACTTAGTTTTTATTATCACAATATATGATGTTTTAAATATATGTTGGTATGCAATAATATACAAAGCTTTTTACTACACAGGGTGTTTAAATAATGTGTGGAAATATTTTGAGAAATGGTTAAGCAGGAGAAAGTAAATGTTAAAGATCTTATAACATAAAGGGTCAATTTAGCTTCAGTTTGTGTTGGTTTTTTTGTTCTCTGTCTGACTATATTAATATTAGGTGTCTCATCTTTTCATATCTTAATAAAATGTTAATTTCTGATAGATGAAATAATCGATTACAATTAATGTAAAGGTGGATAAAAAAATATAAAGTAAAATTGTATCAAAACTGACAATGATAACTGAAGTGCATTGAGCCACAGTAGTAGTGCATTGATCTGTTCCCTTGAATATCACCCGTCTACAACAAACTACAGTAGTAGTCAACCATAGCGTTCCATGAAATTTCCTATTGAATAAAAGGTACGTCAGGCATATCAATTTTAAATTGCATAATAAAAAACTCTTTAAAGTTATAGGTATGTTTTAAGTTTAAAGGGCAATGTTCTAGTGACCTGAAGTCGGAGAGGTACGAGTAGCATGAAATACTAACTGTTCTGTGCAACACTTGAACCATTTTACGCTTGAGTGGATGAATACTGAGTCCGGACTAATATTAATGAAAGCACTTATGATGTTATATGACGGAGCCCTAAAATAATTTCGAATACAAAGTGGGCGTATCTTCAACATTTTATGAAAATTCTAAATTTTATAATTATGGGAAAATAAACATTATTATCACTGGATTTTTTTGCAGGTTTATTGTAAAAAGAAGCATTCCTAGTTCTATTGAGTTATTTCTCATACGTCACATCAAAAATTGCTGTCGGACAATACAAAAATATATAAAAAGTCGATCTTTAAGACATACATACTTTAACGTTAATAAGTATATATCTAGCCATTTGTATCTCCTTTAAGTCTAAGTTATTTTCTGTTCCGCTTAAAGATTTGTATATTTACCCCGATTAAGGAAATATACACATATGTAGGTTTCAAAAGTCAACTTTTGTCAATAAGTGATTACATAAGGCCTTCATGGTTAACTTGGAATTCATGGTATTTCTGGTAGCCATTGTCACGCTTTGCTTATGTTGTCCCGATAAGGATAGTGCATAAAAAAGTGTTATCTTAGTCATAAAGTGACAATTTACTGAAATTGTAACCTATTTACGGCGTCAGATTTTTCTATTACTGGTAGTCACTCAACAAGTATGTCAAATTTTTCACACCTAAGCCACTTAACTATTTCGGATGTCGTTGTATGACATTGTGAAGTTGAGATAACATAGATAGAGTGTTTTTATCTGTTGCAATAACATCTCAACTATTATAACTATTTAATCATTATTAAAAATCTTTAAATTATTGTACATATAAGACATTACAAGGTTCAGTAGTAATTTTAAATCTGTTTATGGATAAAATCTGTTAATCTTAAATAAATTTTATTTCTAAAAAATTAAATTTAAATGTTTTTTAATTCATTTTGTATAATAGATTTTTTTACAACAGATTATCTTGTGTACAGTCGGTTATTATGTACCGTTACACAGCAGTTAAATTGAATTGTTATGAGAAAATATATTTAAAAGTAAATATACTCTTATTAACGGAATTGTGACAAAACTATAATAATATAAAACTGCTAGTTTATTTGTTGTTTGAATTGACAGCAGAATACAAGTATTTAACAAAACATTATAAATAATAATTTGTTACTAAAAGAAAAAATAGCTCCAACGAAGTATACTTTTCAGATATCGTATCTTTTTGAAACCTGAACTGTGAATCATAATAACGAGATAATAATATCACAGTTTTGTAATGACCAAGTGAAGATCTTTTCTAAAGCATTTAGCTTGGAGAATAATTTATTTCCTAAGGTTAATTTTTCAGGTCTGTGTCAGCATAATCTATCTCATATTTGTTTTTTTAACTTTTTATTTCTTTCAAGAAGGTAGTTTCACCAAAAGAACCTTAGCAATTTTTGTCTTTTCGAAAAACATTGATTAGAACTAAGTAGAATTATCTTTACCTATCTACGAAAATCCACAATCTGGTTGAAGTTTTTATTCCATGGAGACTAGCCATTTGATCAGATTAATTCTTGTTAATAATATTACAATCTATGTTACGAATTTAAAAATCTGAATATAATGTGGTAATTTAGTCTGGCTGGTGTAAATAACATATTTAAAAAATATGTGTATAATTACGTTAGTAATATTAAAAATAACCTGGTAATAGTATTTTGAAAGAATATATTTAACTCACTATTTTAATTGTAAAAACACAATCAAACAACAAATAAAAACATGGAAACCAAACAATAATTACCACAATTTACATAAACTCTGTAACCTAATGAAAAGGAAAGAATAGAAAGAGATAACACATATAATATTTTTTTTAACATTGAACATACAGTCGATTAAAATCTATTAGTAAAATAGTATTTATGAAAAAAATATCATTTTTAAGGTTGGAACGTGCAGTAACGTAGATTAGGTGATCATTATCGTCCTTTATTTTCCTTGTTGTTGTGAAATTTGCGTGCACTAAAACTTGTTGACTACTTGCTGGATATAAATCAGCGCTAAGTTGTTATTACAATCAACTGTACAGTGACGTATTTCTTACACCTTTTATTATTGAGGTTGAGGCACTAAGGCTTTGTCGACTAAACTGTGGATATAAATCAGGGCAAGTTTTTGTAACAGTTAAGTGTATAGTGTCGTATGTCTTACAATCATCTTTTGTCTTAAAAATATATTTCACTTTTTTAGCTAAGAAACCTCAAGATATAAAAATGGCATTAATTATTTATTTTACTAATTTTAATCCAGTGATTGGATATCCACCAGCATTTCGTATCCTACAATGAAATATGGAATAGTATATGTCGATGATCTCTTCCATACAGTACGATTTCTCTGTTTCAATTTAATTTTGAATACGTCAATGACTTTGTCCTTTTGCCAATACACTAGAATGTTATTTAAACATGAAGGTTGTATAATAAAAAGGATCAGAAAAAAGTAATGCGATACGTGTCTAAAAAATCTGAATAAAGTTTCATATGTTATTATAAATGTTCTGATTAAAAATAATAATAAGTATTTAAACTTTTTTGTAAAACTTCGAAATACCGGGGGAATAAAAACATCTGTTAATAAACGAGTATATAATAAAACAGTTACTGCGGTACTATATATAGTCAGTAACCCTTATACAAAGCATTACCTAATAATATGTATATCATAATGAATTACATAACTTACAATGAAGATTGTATAAATAAACTGTATGGTTTAGAAATTTAACTTTCTTTTACTAAAATGTACAAGCATTGCTGTAAGTTATATGCCATACTTCACGTTATAAAGAATTAAAACAACGTAAGGTAGACATAAAACTTTATTGAGTAGCCTAATTTAATATTTATATAGCTTGATTTATGCCTTTAGACGTCCACGTTGTCCTATGCATAGGTTTTCTATCACTTTGAACTTTTTTTATCTACACCGAAGTAAAATAGTACAGCTTTACAGATTTGCTTTTTGATTTTTAATTAAAAACTAATCATTTCTAATATTTAATTTTTACTACGAAATTCACTCTGGTAAATTTTTTATAGTCAGTTTTTTTGCAGTTTAATAGGTTAGGTTTTTAATTTTAAAATGATAGTTTTGAAATATTTTGCGACCCCTTTGCAGAAGGTTCAACATAGACTTCAGGTGCAAATTAAGAGGTTTATCAAGTAATTATGAACTTAAAAACTGTTACATACTTTCATTTTCTTGAAAATTTAAAAATACAAACTCAATAATACATGCTACAAGTAAATCAAGTAAACAAATAATTCTATAACAAATGTATTTTTAATCACATTTCAAAAGTTTTTTTGATTGTAATGCATTTTTTATTAAAACAGTTTTTTATTTCAATAAAAAAAATGAGAAAATATTCTTATCTGCTTTAAGGAATATTGCGTAGACACCGTAATATTTGATACCATATTAGAAAATACCTATTGCAATATGCTATTAAATAAATTACAAAACCATGCTGAAGTACTTTACTGAAATTGTATTAACCATAAAAAACGTGTCAATACATTACGAGTATTTTTTGTACTAGGTGTTGAGTGTGTTCCAAAAAAGCACTTTAACCTCCATTATTTGATCCTGTCTGTAAACAGTGAGGCCCTTTCATTCATGACAGAGAACAAAGGCTCGCTCGTCGACCTCTATTCTCGTTTGATTCAATATCAGATGCTATTGTGATGGTACTATCCTTAACTGTGTTGTTTTTAAGTTTGCTACACAGGCAATAATAATTTTTTTAATTCCTTACTGATGATTTTAAATAACTTGTTGACCATTTTTAGACCCAACCGTGCTTTGTTAATTCACGCAGTGTTTTTGTTAAGTAAAATTTGTAATTCTGCAGTAGTGAAAATTTGATTCTTTGTTGTTCGTAATACAATGATTTATTATACTAAAATAATGTTTATATTTTGGATAGTCAATTAACATTTGACAATTATTTTCCATTTTAAATACTATACTTGCATCATTAAATAATTTCATAAAGAATGAAAGCCTTATTTCATCAGATTTTAACAAAATCCAAGAGGAATTGGAATTAATTACAATAATGACTTAGGGCGGTGCGATAGCTTGAAAAGGCGAGAGTTTTGGTAATTGAATTTCTTCCTTGGATAAGATCCTTGGTGACCTCCCAATTGCTATGAAAACCATTTCCTTTGTATACAAGATCGGTTATAATTTATATAATCTATTTAGATAGAAGTGCTATATTACTAATATTTAATATAAAAATTAGTAAATAAACCCTTACTTGTAAAATTAGGTAACTAAATACTGTTGTGTATTTTGAGGAGATAATAACTGTATTTTTTTCAGCCAACTCCAACTCCAACAGCTCTTACTACAATCATCCTGCAACTAGTATTACTGAAATAAAATTGTCGATAGAGTAGTTGAGCTTCCGCTCTTCTGATAATGAGCCAGTGAAATATTATATTTTCCTCTTTTCATGTTTCATCTGTTTTTCGTTCACAGTGTTACGAGTATTTCATTGAATACAGTAAACATTAGTGTATAAACATTCTATGGTTAAACACCTGACCGACTGATTTACATGTACATTTCACATTATTTATTCAAATCTTAGTTATACTAAATTACCTACCTTAAACTCACTCCTTTTAAGAAGAAAATAAAAATAACATTTTTTCAGATTAGAAATGTTTTTCTCAGATCTTAATTTCTTGTCAATAGCTAAAAATGTCACAAAATTGGTGTGTTAAAAATATGAATTGTGTTAATTTGGTTGAAATAACGTAATGATGAAGATGGGATCTTTCAAGTTAAGTCATACGTAGCAAATTTATTCGTAGTTATTCGTCTAGCAAATTAGTTATATTTTGTAAATGTCCGTTGATATTAAAATGTTTACAACTTGTAGATCAACAGGTAGGTAAACTTCAGCATCCTGCCGAAGCCTTCAACAGGAAGCATATAAGCATCCTCGCGATAGGGGGATAAAATGGTTAAAAAGTAAGAGACAGTATGAACCATACTGCAGTATTTGGAAGTTTTGAATCATCCACTCTTATCTGTACGGCGAGTGGGCAATCTGTTCTCATCCAAATGATCTGATTGGATGGTAGAGTGTCGAAGTTTTAGTCAGAGTATCGCAATTAGCGGTTGCATTTACTGTTCCTCCTCGTTCTTGAATAACAATATATTACGGTCTATCTGAAAACATGGCCGCACAATCTTGTGTGATGAGATTATTTGGCTTGTCCTTTGACTTTTACCGGTGGCGTCGTATGACGTCACACACCCCTGACTAGTGTTTACTCCGGCACCAATGGCTATTTTATTTAAAACTGCATCGCCGTCCTCATAGTATTATTAGCTACAATTTAAATGAGGGTATTTTTATACTCTATACAGTAACCATCTGATGAGTATAAATATTGAAACATTTGCTCAAACATGTGCATGTGCTAATAGAAAAGAATTATTTTTTTATATTTTAATGGTTATTTAAATACGTACAATTCTGATACAACAGGCATATAAAGAACCCTGCTATTGAATACCAAGGAATAAAAAAATATAGTTTTGTAAATCTAGAGTTTATCTCTAATTCACTTTCCGCTCAGTACTGAGCCTGGAATCTGACGTCGTGACAGATGAATTATGGAGTCCTGTTGTCCACGTCATATTATTTGTATATCTATATAGATATAGCGAGAAGGATTAAATACCTATTGCAATATGCTATTAAATAAATTACAAAACCATGCTGTAGTACTTTACTGAAATTGTATTAACCATAAAAACGTGTCATTACATTACGAGTATTTTTTGTACTAGGTGTTGAGTGTGTTCCAAAAATGCACTTTAACCTCCATTATTTGATCCTGTCGGTAACAGTGAGGCCCTTTCATTCATGACAGAGAACAAAGGCTCGCTCGTCGACCTCTATTCTCGTTTGATTTAATATCAGATGCTATTGTGATGGTACTATCCTTAACTGTGTTGTTTTAAGTTTGCTACACAGGCAATAATAATTTTTTTAATTCCTTACTGATGATTTTTAAATAAATGTTGACCATTTTTAGACCAACCGTGCTTTGTTAATTCACGCAGTGTTTTTGTTAAGTAAAGTTTTTATTCTGCAATAGTGAAAATTTAATTCTTTGTTGTTCGTAATACAATGATTTATTATACTAAAATAATGTTTATATTTTGGATAGTCAATTAACATTTGACAATTATTTTCCATTTTAAATACTATACTTGCATCATTAAATAATTTCATAAAGAATGCAAGCCTTATTTCATCAGATTTTAACAAAACCAAGAGGAATTGGAATTAATTACAATAATGGACTTAGGGCGGTTGCGATTAGCTTGAAAGGCGAGAGTTTGGTAATTGAATTTCTTCCTTGGATAAGATCCTTGGTGACTCAATTGCTATGAAAACCATTTCCTTTGTATACAAGATCGGTTATAATTTATATATCTATTTTAGATAGAAGTGCTATATTACTAATATTTAATATAAAAATTAGTAAATAAACCCTTACTTGTAAATTTAGGTAACTAAATACTGTTGTGTATTTTGAGGAGATAATAACTGTATTTTTCAGCCAACTCCAACTCCAACAGCTCTTACTACAATCATCCTGCAACTAGTATTACTGAAATAAAATTGTCGATAGAGTAGTGAGCTTCCGCTCTTCTGATAATGAGCCAGTTAAATATTATATTTTCCTCTTTCATGTTCATCTGTTTTCGTTCACAGTGTTTTACGAGTATTTCATTGAATTACAGTAAAACATTAGTGTATAACATTCTATGGTTAAACACCTGACCGACTGATTTACATGTACATTCACATTATTTATTCAAATCTAGTTATACTAAATTACCTACCTTAACTCACTCCTTTTAAGAAGAAATAAAAATAACATTTTTCAAGATTAGAAATGTTTTTCTCAGATCTTAATTTCTTGACAATAGCTAAAAATGTCACAAAATTGGTGTGTAAAAATATGAATTGTGTTAATTTGGTTTGAAATAACGTAATGATGAAGATGGGGATCTTTCAAGTTAAGTCATACGTAGCAAATTTATTCGTAGTTATTCGTCTAGCAAATTAGTTATATTTTGTTAAATGTCCGTTATATTAAAATGTTACAACTTGTAGATCAACAGGTAGGTAAACTTCATGCATCCTGCCGAAGCCTTCAACAGGAAGCATATAAGCATCCTCGCGATAGGGGGATAAATGGTTAAAAAGTAAGAGGCAGTATGAACCATACTGCAGTATTTGGAAGTTTTGAATCATCCACTCCTTATCTGTACGGCGAGTGGGCCAATCTGTTCTCATCCAAATGATCTGATTGGATGGTAAGAGTGTCGAAGTTTAGTCAGAGTATCGCAATTAGCGGTTGCATTTACTGTTCCTCCTCGTTTCTTGAATAACAATATATTACGTCTATCTGAAAACATGGCCGCACAATCTTGTGTGATGAGATTATTTGCTTGTCCTTGACTTTTACCGGTGGCGTCGTATGACGTCCACACCCCTGACTGGTGTTTACTCGGCACCTATGGCTATTTTATTTAAAACTGCATCGCCGTCCTCA
>NW_025780712.1:0-45744 GCF_021130785.1 Homalodisca vitripennis
TGGTCTCATATTAAGGAAAGAATTATTGAGACATTACACCATTTATGAGTTTACTTTCAAGAATAAAGAGTCTTACATACCATATACTTGTGGAATGATGTATCTTATATGTGTAACTTATTGTCATATGCTAAAAATACTGAACGAACTCATTACGCATGAGTTAAAAAGTTAAGGTAATTTCAATCAAAATGATTGTAGGGTATTGAAAAAGATAAGTAATTAATAAAAATAATTGCAGATACATTGCATTATGTGTCAAACATGTTAGATTAACATTATATGATAAGGAAAAAGAGCCCACTCAGTTTTCATACTAAGACATAATGTTAAACCTAAACTTTTGGAACTTAAATAGTACTACAACATTCAAAAATTGATTTAATGAAATTTTTCGGAATTAATTTGTATTAAAATTTTAAACGCTGTACTTAAAGTTAGTTCTGATACGAAATTATTTACACAGAAAATAAATAAGTAATTCACATGAAAGTAGTGTGGTGAGGTCTGGGGGTCTAAGTTCTGAGATCAGACGCTAGAGCTGCGCCACATATCTTTGATTGCTATTCTACCTGCAAACTTGTCGCTGCACAGATGGCAGTCTGAATAATTAATATTGCCGTGCCTCAATTTGTAGCATCCAATGATTCATTTATTTTGCTATCAATATAATTAAAGATACAACCTTTGCAAATATAAATCAATAAGCAAAATTAGGTAATAATTTACATTCACAATATACCAAGAACATTTTTAAACTTTAATCTGAAAAACTTTTGTTAGGTAAAGAAAAAAATAATAAAGGAGAACATTGTTTCCATCTAACTTGGCTAAGTCAAGGGATGATAAAGTAAAAAAGTATTTCAACAAACTGTGTACATTTCTACGCTATTTTGACATGTGATACAAGTTAAATATTTTAAATCTAATTCCATGCAACGTAAGGAAACATATATGATCACATTAGAATATATGACTATAAATTCTTTAATAGCTACGCACAGTAAAATTGTATTAATATTCTGTTTATATTTTATTACGTTAAGATGAACATTCAAAACAAAATATGATAACTAAATTAAAAACACAAGTAAAAGCAATCTGTCAACAAGCAGCCCGTCAGCTGGCAGACTCTTGGGAAACAAACAGCGGATTGTTAAAATACAACAAACAATTGATCGCAGAGGCAATAAAACTGAACGATCAATCTTCACAGACATAGTTGCACCATTAAGTGTCTTGGAATGAGAACTAGGTCCAGCATCACTAATCTGAAATATAGCTAGTGTTATTTCTTACAATTTACATACAAACATGATTTATAATATTGATTTTACAAGGAAATTTAAAACGTTTAAAACAGCAGTTAAATTTACAACAGAGTAATAAAAAAATCTAAATCTTCGTTAATAATCATTACTGACGTTGAATTTCAGAATCAACAGAGTAAACAGTTTTTTCGAAATGTTAAACCGTTGTGGTAACATAATGAAATACAACGTTTCGAATATTATGTATCAGACGTCTTCTGCAGGTGTCAAGCCGAATTTGTGATTTTAATATTTCACATAATAATCAACAACATCATGATAATTGATTAACGTGAGGCGTTGCTTGAGCTGCTTCTGTCATTGATGCTGATTAGTAGGTATATGTTTAAATTGTTTAAAGCTTAAGTTTTGTTGGTAAGAACAATATAAGCACTTGTTGTAACAGTTGTAGTATATAAGGGTGGGACAGAGAGGACGTTCACTTGTAAGTGTTGAAAGAATTAATCAGTGTTTGATGTAAGTACTAAGCGTGTTGTTAGATTCTCTCAGAGCACAGAATAGAAAAAAGATTATTTCCTGTAAACATTTAGTACTAATTCAAATTTCTGCAGTAGCTAAAACCTATATTTACTGTAATTCACTATCTTTGTACTCTTCACTGGTAATTTTGTTATTGTAATGTTTCATCTGTCTCATTTTTCTATTTAGTTCGTGAATAAAGAGTGAGTAACCCATTTATAAATAGACTACAAAATGAAAGGATAAGTTAATCATTGTTACAATCTATTTATTATACGGAAAAAACTACAAAGCATAAAAATACAAATATACTTCTATTAAAGTATTGTACCTATGCAGGACGACGGAGCTTATTAACAAACTAGTAAATGTGCAATCCTCTACTAACCATAAAATTTGTGAAATTATAAGATTTACAGTATGTTGCTAACATAAAAAGCTTTAGGACAATTAATAATAATTCCAAACATTGTGTTTTTAATTTCATGATTTAAAAGTAATAATATTAATAGTTTAAATTCATATTAAAAAGTCCTTTGCTTTGTAATAGGGATAGTTTGGTTGTCTTTAGTATCCAACCGCGTTATGGTAGTTCATTATATTTAAATTGAAGCTGTAGAAGGGGGTAAAAGATGGTTCCACCTTTATGAACTATTTTGGAGGTCGGCGCTGAAATGCTAAATTGCTTAGGTTATGAGATATTAAGTATTTTTCATAACTATCTTACAATATATAAATAACATATATATCTTACACACACACACACACACACACACACACACACACACACACACACACACACACACACACACACACACACACACACACACACACACACACACACACACACACACACACACACACACACACACACACACACACACACACACACACACACACACACACACACACACACACACACACACACACACACACCACACACACACACACACACACACAGATATATATATGTTTATTATATATATGTTTTATTTATATTAAAACATTTATTAACTGCAGAGATGCAGTTATATAATGGACCTCATAATTGCCTGCGACTGCAAGTTAGATTATCTTTTAGTAAGAGAAAATAATAATATCAGATAAGCTAACAAAGATAGTAATATTTTGTAAAAATGCAATATTGAAATTTTACGCTCGATTAAATAATGGTACAAAGCCAAATTGTCATTTTTGCTGTATCGTGAAACTTTATTAATGTATACTTCTGTTGGTAATTTTATTTTTTCTAAGGCAATTCACTACTCTGTGGAAATTAACAGTCCCTTTGTATATTCCTATATATGTATATATATATATATATATATATATATATATAATATATATATATATATGTAGTCCTAGATGGTGAAAATATCAAATCTGTTAGACTGTTATAGCATCTATAAAAGAGACACATCATTGTGGATAAAAAAGTCAAACTAAGTAGAATGAATGTACAATAAAATGTAAAATTGATTAGAGTGAAAAAATTGCATGTAAATTTTGGAAATGCATTTTAGATTTTCATTAAACTTTATCCATTTCGTTAAGACTAAACGAGAAACTAAGCTTTTAACTGCTGTTCCTGGGCTTTAGAAAAATGTTCTAGAGCAAATATATCTTAGGTTTAAGCAAGTTTAATTTGGAATTATTTTATTACAAACCTAATACCATTTAACAATGAGTTCACCTAAAACACCTTACAGTTATTACCTGTTAACTTGAACTCTTATCTATCAGGTTGATTTATATCCTGCACTTATTGCTACAAAACCAAAGCTATAAATTCCTGCACTTGAATTTAACATTCGTCTTGGATTATTATTACTAACACTACAAAAATCTTTACTGCACTTGAGATATTTACTTCTGCCCTGATATTTCAATTGGCATTTTTTAATAAAAAAATGTTATAAGGGATAACATATTCATAAATGTATGTATACACAGTAATATCATTTCATAATAGAAGTAGGATATACAAATAAAACATATAATTATCAATAATATAAATATATTATAAGTGGCAAGAATACAGTAGAGAATAACGTAAAAAGAGAAATTATTTTAACTTGTTATGTAAATATTAAGTTGTGAAGAGAAAGTATAATTGAAAATTGTTTTAAATAGGAAAGCTCCACACTATTTAAATTTGTCTACTTTATGGTAGTCATCATTGAATTATATTTAAGTTTTTTGTTTGTATATTACTTTTATTAATTGGTGTTTAATAAATGAGTTGTATTTGTTCATTATACTTAGTCAGATTATGTTAATGTAAGTTTCAATAGTATTTTAATTTTAATCTCTACACATTCTTATAATAAAACCATTATAACATTATTTGCATATATTGTTTTTGTGTTTACAAATAATTTTGTATTCAGTTATACTAACACAGTTTTACTAACCCCATCATGGCTATAAGATTAAATAAGAATACATTCTTCATTTTAAAAACAACGTAGTAAGCTAGAAAGGTAGAGTGGGAGATAAGTCACATAAGACTTAGTGAGCATGTTCTCACTCTGGATAAATCACCTGAATGTGACACAGGTAATGCATTGCCCTCGACTGCGGCTGATATAACCGTACTAGAACATATCTTGGGTGGGTGAAATATTGGAGTTAACTAACGTACATGGAGGTAATTAATGTCTAATATAACAAACAGTGAACTTAAATCAGACAAAAGAGGTATTGAAGACATTGTAATAGACATAAAGAGGCCTTAAGTGATTAAGCTTAGGACGGATTTTAACGTGAGTTATAAATTTCTCTTTATTAGTTGTGAACTTGGTGTGTTTTTCTCTATAATCTCTCTCTTTGCTCTATGAATAAAAATGTCACATATTAAAATTCCACATGAAGGTACTCAGTTTCTTTAAATATATATTTATCCTACCATTTTCTCGTTACCATCTTGGTTATCCGTATAATAAACTAAGATAATATTATTCGCTAACCCCAGCCAAATCCCATATACTGATATAATATTTTATAAAAATTAATTTTAACTATGTCAAAAAGAGGCTGCATTCAACATAATAAGACTCTATGTCAGTTTTTATATATCATGTAGTCAGGCAGAAACGAAGTTTTTTTCAGAAATTCGAATAATAGGTAGTAATTTATTATATCCGTTGGCGCTTATTCAATAATTTTTGTTTTGTTCTATTGCGTAAATAATAAGATTAAAGTTTAAAATATTTTTTTACTCTTTATTAATTATATATTAAATATTTTTTAAATAAATCAATACGATTAATACAATAATCAATAATCAATACAATTTAATAACTATTGATATTCTACTATCGCGTGTTAAACAATATAAACACTTTTATCTTCCAGTATGAGATAATATAATAATCTGGACATAACTAATTCTAATTTCAGTACTTTCCCAAGTCGCAAACTAACGATGAACTATTTTTAACGTGTGCTGGAAGCCTGAATAAAAACAGAGTGAATTTTTTTATACAGCACATACATATTGCTTTCTAAATTACGACTTGATTTTAATTAATAAGCGCTGTATTACTCGTAAAAACGTAAAACACCTGTTGGTAATAATTACCAGTTCTATTCCTGTTTACTTTTATTTGAATCTTTTGACATTTACCTGAGACGCTGATTGTATTGGAAATATAACTTTGAATATAATGGAATTGATTTTTGATTGGTTTTGCTTATAGCATTTGATCTTTACAAGGGAAATAAGTTGAACGAGACAACGCAAATACAAAAGAAATTCAACGTCAATTGCACTTTTTCGGTAAATTATTTTATTGCTTTTTGAAGTTTTTAATAGCTACTCAATTTTGCTTCATTTAATAATAATAATAATGTTGTCTTTATTTTCATCAAGCGTTTCTCAGTTACATACAGAACAACTGCTTTTCAGAACAACTATCGTCAAATACATATACATGAAAATTAAATAGAAATAAATAAATAAAATCTATACATTAAGCAAATTCTGCCTCATTTATAAAGGATAACGAGAACATTATGCGAATATAATGAGGTCCCACATATTGTAATTGAAGAGCTCCAATAATATTAGTTAGGCTTACGAATTTTAGCTCGAACACAATTTGTATAACATTTTATATCTAAAAATATTCATATTTTCATAATCAAAAGTTTCCAAAGTTTTCGGTATTTTAAAATAAAAATATTTATATTAGGTTGAGCGTTAGCAAAGCCTGTTACTCAGAGCTTTGAAAAAAGTTAGTCTAACATTAACTCCGCAGGACAGAATAAAATTCATAACCAAGCTGTCTTTCTGTATATGTGCAAAATACCTTAACAGCTAAATGCTATAAATGCCCAAAACTTTGCATATCCCTCATATTCTTCTGCCTAACAGACTTTTTGTCTGTCCAAATGTATTCTGAAGAATATCTCTAGAACTGAGTACTTTGAATTGTCTATTTCGGCAGCAATGAATTTTCTATCATGGGATTTGACTGATCGGTGTTGGAGCATAACTATCCGCTGGATATCCAGAGAAAGATTTGTTATATACATTTGCGACGAAACTTTATTTTATCATTTACACTGGTAAGATAGAGATCGAAGAAAATCTCTGTCCATCACGGGAAGTGGCTGAGTATAAGTAAAGTTTATTACACAATGGGTTGACTCAAAATTTCCCTTTTGTCTACTAGTCTATGAGCTACATTACTTGAAAAATGTTTCTTCTGTGTGTATGATCGCAGTAAGTCTCAAAAACGAAATAAACCATACATTTTAAATATTGACTGACACTTCTACGAAGCTTGATACACAATGCTTGATATAGCAACCTCTACTTAGTTATATAAAGGATCTTCCAACATAATTGAAAATAAACAGTACAAAGTTAAGACAAAGCGTTTGCTTTGAACTAATAATTAAGCTTAAAAAGTATAATATTACGTTGTACGTGACATTGTACAAGTAAACCTTGATGTAGATTGTGGAAACAAACACTACGTTGGAGCAGCATTTGTGAAGGCTCTTTAGAGTACATGATACTTTTTTTCGGTACGTCTAACTTTCCATATAAACTTTCAGGAAAATGTTGAGCTATATACTTTACTAAGTTTACAGAAAATTATATACTTATTCGAAAGCAAGATCATGTTTAATAATTATGGTTAATGTTTGCCCATTGGATCCTTAGCACAAAATGATACGCCATCCGCCTTGTCACTGCACACGAACGAAATTATCCTTGATTTCAAACCTTTGTCTACTTAATGTTTCACAAAATATATAGGAATTGCCCGATAAAACCATAGATACTAAATAACTAAATAGACACCACAGTAAACATAATATCGTATGCAACTTTTTATCACATTATTGACAGAGAACGGAATGAACAGAAAAGGGTTTAATTTTACATGTTTGAGAAGGGGTCAAAGGTCTTGGTAGTATCTCTTAATACTGTAAAACAAAGAATTAATGAGGAAATAATGTAAGACTTTTTACTTTGGTTTTCAACCACATTTAGCATTTTAAGAACTAGAATTGTAAGAGACACAAGGAAGAGGAATGATATATCACTTGAAACTTACCGCTCTTCTTGTCAGATGGCACTCGGCCAGTAATTGGAAAAACTTCTGCTCCCATTCTTTGCTTATCGCTTCCCTATAGAAAATGGCATTACAAGAAGAAGATATATTTACTTCGTAGGATTAATATATTTTCTTGACAGGATAGTTATTTATTTTTTGTTATTAATATTGCATATATTGGCATAAATTTAAAATTGTACTAATATACTATATTCAGAATATTTTTGATAGTGCAGTAAATCTACATATTTAAAAATGAAATCACTTTAGTTTAAACATTTTCACCGAATGAAATATACGTGAATTATATAAATTGTAAAATTAAATCATAAACTAAGATGATGGAAAGTGACGACACTTCATTAACAGGTTTACAATTCACTTTTGAATTTAAGCTTTAGTATTATGGTATATATTTTCTCCTCTCAGAAAACAGTTCTGTACTTTGAAATGTGTATGCGTTTGTGCATACATTTGATTTTATATATGAAATTTTGCACCTGGGAGAGATTCAACCAGGACAATAAAAAATAAGCAACATGGGAAATTTGGTTATCGTTAGTAAATATATAAACTGGGCAAATTGTAGAAAGGCCTTATTAAAAAACATCTATCTCCCTACTTACTGCTATCTTCGAGTTCGGTGATGGTAAAATATAATTTCATTGCATTTATTATTGGCATATATTTTTTTAATTCGCCTTGTAGATAACCATGATGCCAACATATTACCGCAACAAATAGAGTTGTAACAAAGTCCAATCGTATAAGATTTTAACAAGTGACATATAGTCAAATTATTATTGTTACGGAAAATAGTTCTAGACACAGAAACGTCACCCAACGTTTTAGAGTGGTTACTTCCTCCTTCTAATGTATTTAAAATTAAGGTGAAAAAACTAAAAAAAATTTAAGTATATATAGCCAAAACCTAATTTCAGTTTAATACCATTACAATTAAGTTTGTAGATAACGAAAATAGGTAAATTTGTAACATCAACTTTTGAGTTAGAACAACATCAATTACATTCTAATCAGTTTAGCTTATGTAGATTACACGTTGTTGGTAAGTTGGAAAATTAATAGGGCCGAAAAGAAAGATCACGTGGTGATATTTGACTATAAGTTATATTTGAGAACCACGTACTAACCAAACCTATTTCGTCACAGAGAAATGATTATATTTTTTTCTCATTATAAAAACATCGTGGTGCAAGAAATTGAAATCAGGTAATGAAATACAAATAAATAGCTTTGAAGCTACAATATAGTTTAATACTTCTTAAAGCACTTAATATTCAATTAAACAAAATTTATTTAAGTAGAACCTCTTCCCACACGATTATTTTATCTAAGCTAATGTAGTGTAGTATTGAATTCTATGGAACAAACAAAACAATGAGCTCAAGCAAGGATCCGGTTAAATAAACAACTCACAATAGGATATAACCAATGATATCCGAGGCCATGAGTAAGCTCTACTGTGTTTCTCTGATACCTTCAAGTTGTTTTCGATATTATGATCTGAGGTTTGATTCTACTAGATTATTTTGCTCCGTGAACGATACATTTTCTAAATATATTTATATTTAAATAAGACTTTTTATTGTGACACGTAGAGTGAAATATTCTATGAAATAAAAAACTAAGTAAACGGATAAAGTTTGGACGTTTTTTTTGATTGCAACATTTCCTTGTAAAAAATACAAAACATATATGTCAAATCAAATCAAATCAAATCAGTTTTTTATTGCCGGAACATTATACAATGCATGGCAAATGTCATATTTTTACTTTTTACTGGGTAAAATCTTTGTCAAACACACCACAAGAAATCTCATTCAAACATACAATTTTGCAAACGTACCCACATCCATTCATTCACCAATTATTCCCACTTCCAGCGACGAATTTTATCAGTCTTTTTAATTGGTGGTCTCCCAATCATAAGCAAAAAACTCGTCAACATTATAAAATGTTTTTGACACTAAAAAGCGTTTCAAACGAGTTTTTAACACTTTGAGTGTTGAAGTGTTTTTAATTGAATCTGGTAACTTATTGATGAATTGAACACCTGCCTGTGAAGACAAGCGTTCATAAACCACCGTTCTGTGTCTACCAGTTCGGTAGTTATCTCTGCCTCTAGTCTCGTACATATGTATGTCTCGGCCATTCGTCATGGCACATTTAGACATACAAAACAGAGTTGTTTCCAAGATGTAGAGACTGGGCAGCGTCAACAGTTGCAAATTTTTGAAGGCTTCCTTGCACGTCTATCTAAATTTCAACTTAGCGATAATGCGGATCGCTTGTTTTTGCAGCTTGAACACTCTCAGGAATTGATTGTTTGCACAAGCTCCCCACAACACCAGCCCGTAAGTGAGGTGGGGGTAAATTAAGCCATAATACGCCATCATCAGAACTTGAGTCGGGCAGTATTTGGCTAGAGACATCAAAACATAAATGCCTGAGGCCAATTTGGAGCAAACGTGGTCGATGTGATCGTTCCAAGTCAACCCTCGATCTAGGTATATTCCCAGGAATTTCGAACAATATACTTCTTCCAGCATAGTGTTAGCCAACATAACAGCTGGCTCATCATGACTATCTATTGGTCGTAAAGCAAAATTTATAAAATTGGATTTTGCAGAATTTGTTTTAAGATTGAGGCTGTTAAAATTTTGGACACAGTTGTTAATTTCAACAAAACTATGCTGTTCCAAAGTCAATTTTGATTTGCTAGTGAAACAGAGAGTCGTGTCATCAGCATACTGCACTAGTCTTCCGTGCAGAAGTGATGAACCTACATCATTGACATAGATCAGGAAGAGAATTGGACTGAGAATTGAGCCCTGTGCGACACCATAACTCAGGTGAATTGGTTCAGATAATTTATTTGAGATCTGGACAATTTGAGTTCTATGGCTTAGAAATGATCTGAGCCACTGGAGAGGCAGCCTCGGATGCCATGAGATTCAAGTTTGTCAAGCATTGTAACATGGTCCAACACAGTCGAATGCCTTCGATAAGTCCAGGAACTCAATGTGTGATCCCGACGTTCTAGTCCCTCTACAATCATGTCGACAAGATTTACAACTGCGTCTATTGTCGACTTGCCCTTCCTGAAGCCAAACTGGTCTTCCGATAGCTGGTTGTGTTTATTCAAAAATTGAAGCATTCGTGTCAAGAAAAGCTTTTCGAAAATTTGGCAAAATTGAGACAGGCCGGTAATTTTGTGGGGATTGGGGATAGTCTTTCTTGAAAATAGGGGTTACTTTAGCGGTTTTGAGGAGTGAGGGAAAAACTCCTTGTTCAAAAGAGAAATTTACTAATTGGGTTAATGGTCTCATAATATGCTTTGAACATTTTTTTATGAGCCACGTTGACATTAAATTTAAATCATTTGGTTTTTTGGCTGGGAGCTGCTGAATTATTTTTTCAAGCTCTTCCTCAACGACAGGTGCCAGTGCCAGGGAGGCTACTGGACACTGCCTACGTCTTGTGATTCCTTGTGGGGGTGATGGGCAAGGGCCTTGCTCACAAGCCACAGATCCGAAGAATCTGTTAAACCTATTTGCAACCTCCACCGCGTCCTCCACAAGTCTATCACCACTTTTTAATTTAATTTGTTTGTTACTTGATTTGTTTTTATTGTTGATGATGTCCCATGCAGTTTTAGAAATATTTTTGGAAGATATAATTGATTTGGAAACATCATATGCCTTTGCAGCTTGGATAACTTTTCTATAAATTCGTTTGTAATTTCGAAAATACCGCTTGAATCCTTCATTTTGGGACGTTTTTTGGATTTCTGAGAAAATCTTTAGTTTTTCTCTACAAACCAAAATTCCTTTAGTTATCCATTTGTTGTTTACCCTTTTGGGACAAACTTTTATGGTTTTGAGTGGACAGTACATGTCAAGATGAAAGTTGAGTGTATCACTAAACCTTTTAAAATGCTCATCTACTGAATGAATTGAATCTTGGTGTTTCCAATTTTCTTTAGAAAGGGAAGTGTTGAGAAGAGCGATGTTTCCTGGCCTTAAGTCTCTTATTGTTTTCGTGATTTTTAGCTCCCTCTCGATTTTTACTCCACTAATTATGGCCTCTTGGCCATAGTGGTCCGAGATAGCTGTATTGACCACGGACACTGCGACACTTGATAGATTGGAGATGATGTTGTCAATTGTCGACTGTGTTGAATGTGTCACACGCGTTGGCGTTTTGACTAACAATTCTAGGTCAAATGACCTTAACAAGTCGACAAATCGTTTGGTGGAAGGATGATTAGTGTCCATTGCATTAATGTTGAAGTCACCCATTAGGACATAATCCTGTTGATTGCTAGTCACATCCATCAGTAGGGCTTCAAAATGTGTAAAAAAAATTTTCCTCATTGCCATTGGGAGACCTATAGATTCCGATGACGGTTAATTTTGATCTGTTTGAATTGAATTTTATCCCAACTGCTTCAAAATCTTTTTCGCTAGTTTTTATGGGTGAAAATGGAGAAAAAGTATAATTTTTTCTAACAAAAATGGCGACTCCTCCTCCTTTGGAAAGTTGTCGGCAATATGAATTAGCCAATGTGAAATTTGGAATTTTGCATAGGTCGATGTTCTTGTCATTAAAAACCGTTCTCAGTTAATACAAGTATATCTGTTTTCATTTCTGCACACATGAGTTGAATTTCGTCAAGCTTGTTAGTGGCAGATTGGGCATTTTGGTGAAGCAGTCGGATTTGAATCTGATTGAGAAATTTTGAACTCGTTTGTATTTGTTGGGTAACGTCAGTCAATTTTGTTCCTCGGCCAGGCAGCGCCAAATAATTTCTGCAGACTTTAATGAGTAGCTTTCACGGTATTTATTATTGTTAAACAGAATGTTTGGTTTCCCATTTTTTGTGAATTCAATTTTTAAACTCATGTCAGAAGTTCTAGTTTGTTAGAAATAGTCAACGCAATAAAAACTTTAAAGATAAATAAATAAATAAGTAGATAACAATTATATAAATAAATAAGTAGATAGCAGTTATATAGATAAATAATTAGATTACAATTATATAAATAAACAAGTAGATAACAATTATATAAATAAGTAACAGATTATAAAATATAAAAAGTGTAATAAAATTAAATGTGTTTACTGAATTAGCAAAAAGTTTAATCAGGTACTTGGACTTGAACCGGCGAACTCAGGTTTACCGTCTCAGGACGTTACCGGTATAGCCACCAACGTTGATAAGATAACGATGCAATGCCCAATGATAGGACGCTCCGTAGATCGATAAAAACAACGTGGATGTATTACTGTCGGCCAGTCTAACCTTGTTAGTTGAGTTGTTAGGCTAACTACGATCTGTTACTTACTCGCGTAATATGATATAGTCCGATACACTTATTAATTCAAAAAAATGTATTTAAATACTAAGTTACTCAACTCTGGTCACTATAGATTACACTAAACTGCTTTAATTAAATTTAAAGTATGGAGCGTCATTAACGATGTGTATGCAGTGCAGGACCAGGCCTACCCTGCATGTAATATACGATAAAATTTAGCCAAATATAGATCTGTACGTTAAAGAACAATAAGGATTAGTACCAATAGGATTTGTATTCCTCGATCTGATATGTTGTCTTCTACAATGGGTGAACAGCCGCCATTTTGTACTGGATAAATTTTTTGAGTGCGGTTTGCTGCATTAAACTTTGCTAGATAAGCCCTTTAAAATGATGTGCATATTGACCTATGCTCGTATATATATATATATATATATATATATATATATATATATAAGATTTCCTTCTGACTCCTTGCGGGACGTCCCCATGATATTACAGAAAACTTATAGTTCCTTCAAAAAGAAGATTTTTAGGTGTAGTGTTGATGTACCTAATCTTGTAGATTTATCTTTTATCAATCATAAAATATTATACCTGTGCAGGAATTTATGCACACCCTGTATATATATATATATATATATATATATATATATATATATATATATATATATTTATATATTTATTTATTTATTTATATAGTAGTTAAGTTAATATTAACCGTCCTAGGACTCAATGGACACTATGTGTTTAAGAATAACATTAAGGAGGAACATTTCTCAATAAAAGTAATGTACTAAATATAAATAAACGGGCAGAAGAGTAAGGGGACGATCATTTCCCACCATATACTTAAAATGCTGAAAATATTTCGTTAGAGTTCATATTTAGCGATATTGCTAACACTGGCCTACTCGGACTGATACTGTACATCTCCATAAATTTGAATGAGTTGATGTACGAAATCTGCAATGGAGATGGAACCAAAGTAAAGAAGACGGTTATTATTTTGTCAGCAGGGCTCAAAGTAGATTTTTGTTTTCCAGTGATAATTCTTTTAAATTTTGGCATGCAATAATGTCATACACATATTAGGCGTGTTAAAATGTCAAAAATAATTCTCACAAAAACTAATATATTTTTTAGAATTCACATAAAACTGAGGATAAATAAAAATAAATTAAGATGCTACATTATGCTGTTCAGGAGACTTAAATTATAAATTATAAAACTAGAAAAAACTTAATATATATTCAACAAGGATCCTAAATGAATAAACTATGGACAGATCTTGCAATGATTTGGAGCCCAGACACGCCTGTTTTCTAATCCTTTCTCCTTGCGGTTTAGGTCCTGGACTGAGGTAATTCTATAAATGAGATCACTTCAATATTCTGAGGAACGAAATGGTGCCAATTTCAAGGGGCCCTATAATCTGACTTCACATACAGCTCTTGGTACATCCCTGGATATCCTCTAGCGTTTTATACTATGAAATTATCGTTCGTTATGAACAGTTTGGTTCTGTAGGCCCCAGGAGGATGCCACCCCAGTTCGTATTGAATTTTTTATTTATAAGCAAAAACTTTTTCTACATATTCAGAAATAATTAGGATCATATTAATATTATGAATTCATGCATGTATTCTTTTTAATATTATTCACACTACGTATATCCCAGGTACCGTATAAAGTAACAGGCAGTATGAAATCTCTCAATAGTAAATGTATTTTAAATAACTGTACTTAGGTTATTTACAAAAATTTAGTTACTCAGCATATTTTTTGCCATTATGGTTGTTTATTAGACCAAAATTATTGCTGATCATTGTCTATATATATATATATATATATATATATATATATATATATATATATATATATATACAATTATATATATATATGTATATATATATATATATATATATATATATATATATATATACTTGTGTACCAGGTATATCCAGAAAGTAAGTAAGTTATCGCAGCCGAAGTATTTTTTTTTTTTATGTTGGCGACACGGTAATAATTCCTCCTATCGCAAACGAGTCCAGTTCATGGTAAGTACGTTAAGAACTACGTTTTGTGAAAAATGTCATTCCGATCCGATAAGGAAAAACTCCATGTGACTAATATAATGAGGTAAACACTGCATGTGGAGGTAAATCTATGAATCATATAGATAACATATTTCGCGAGTTTAAAACTGTCTAATATCTGTGCATGATGCTCAGAGGAGTAGAAGAACTTCAATTGTGATTTAAGAAATTCTATAACAAATTTAATAATAGGAGATTAACTGTGGAACAATTTGGCGCTATATTTTTGCAAATCTCCAGATTTATTTACAGAAAACCATAATTAAATCTCTCAAATACCAGAAACTGTCCATGTGGTAGGTTCCAAAACAGCTGAGAGTCCGACAGAAATTGAGTCGAGTGGAGGGCGGACAACAGTTTTAGGTATGCTTAAAATTCCGTTAGGATCAATTTCTCTATCTATATTTTTGAAATATGCAATTGTAACCTAATTTTAAACCTTGTCCTGAGTTTTTCCTTTCCAAGCGAAAATAATTGGATGACGCCGCATACCTCGCACTTGGCCGAAGATTGGATTGACATTTTTACGAAACGCAATATTATACCGACAGCTCTAAACGTTCTGACCTTGAAACGGTATCGTTACAGAGTGGAGGATTCAAGCTACATAACAGTGTTGCCAACATGCCGTAACATGTCCGTGAGAGCCTCAATACTCTTATTTTCAAGTTATGCTTCGTATATATGATAGCCAAGCGGAGAAACATACAGAAATATGCATATACAGCCTTTCAGAATATATTATTTTTGTGCATAGCGTATCCGTGTTGCATGAGAACTAAAATTGATAAAATAAGCGACAAAGAAGCTACGAGGTAAAACAGACTAGTCAAACTCAGAATATTTTAGAATTAATCTTTAGGTAAATAAATTAAGATGTAGAACTACAGATAACCTTAAATACGTAATGTGCAGATTTGATATCTGTCACTATATAGCTCGGTATAGATCCAGTCATCATTTTTCAAAATTAAAAATAATGTAGGGTAATAGGGTGAAATGGTTAGGTAAGGACGTTACGAAGTCACAGCTTTGGTGGAAGCGAGATTGGGAAACGGGTCGCTGTACCGAGATTGGATTTCCAGTGTTACTATATTTGGAAACTAATTCTACACTAAAATTAAATATAACTCATTCTCAGTACTCTGTGTAGTCTGATAACTGTTATAAATACACTGATATTAAATTTACAGATTTATCGCTAACTCATTTTTGATATGAAATGATATTCGTTTAAATTTCCTTTCATACATAAGGGTTATACTTTTAAGTTCATTATTTGCCATAGTTAAACATAAATAGGTTTCATTTAGCAAATAACTCACCCTAATTCATTTCCATAAACCTGTAAAAATTGGTTTATATCAGATTGTTAAGTAACAATTTAGTTTTTATCTGCAATTAAAGTCATTGTATTTCTTTATACTATAAGCACGTTTACAGGTAAAATTAAGTTTTCTGTATCTAAACGTACATGTTAATCGTGATTTGCTGTTTTATATAATAGAAGAATTGGTGGCAACAACATGTCTGAATTTTGGGCAGACATGCTCTGCAGTGATATCCAGTTGTGTGTAGCGATGTGTAAATAATGTTCTCTTGATAACATTTCGTTACTTTAATTCTTATTTTATCTTAATTTATAAGTTTCTCCATACACTATCTGTGTTTTAATATATTTTTATTGTAATACTGATGCCACTGTTACTAATTACAAAATAAACAAATCTATACTGTTAAGTGTTTATAACAACTGTTTGTGATGTGGTGTCTCACTTTACCGAGAGTAAGTATAGATAAGGAAGAAATCAAAGAGAGTGCGCTCAATAAACTAGAGTAACCAATAATGGCAAGTGCTACTTGATGGGTACCAAAGTTTGCCTTAAGGTTAATTATAATAACTGAAGTAACAACGAGCTGGTTCTGTATGTGCTGTGTGGGATTCCTATTACACCTTTTTTAAATAGTACAGAAAAAGTGTTTTGATTCCTTCTGTCTCTTTTACTAATTTAGCTACATTTAGCTAGAACAAAGAATAGGAAACAAAGCAGAATTTGTCATTTAATTTTATCACAGTAATTTGTCCAAAATTCGTATTATATTGGTCATTGCGTGTGTTTGAAAGTTATAAAGATTAATTTACTCCAATTACAATCAACTGCTTTATCTGGCCGTTCTATGATATTGTGGCAATTATTGAGAATTAGGAAATACGATAATAACTACAATATCATAACACAATACAGAAAAATAAAAACCCATTAAAAGTCATATCTATAAATAATGTCCACGTTAAACGTTTGAAGCATCAAATGACTGGTCACGTTATAATACCTTAAGACGAAATTTATAAAGATGTATTACGCGTAACCTAGATAAAAAGGAAAAGATAGAAAATAAAAAGTCATGGTCAACTAGTATGAGTTAAAAAATAACTTTTTCTATATCACACTGAAGCAGCCGCGGAATTTTTTAGCTCACTTATTGAAGGCCAATCCGTCAGTTGGAATACATGACAAACTCCCTTAACACCATAGACTGCATAACTCACTTATGGTTTACCATGAGTTAAAAATCACTTTATATTATATAACACGCTGAAGCAGCCGCGGAATGTTTTACCTCACTTTATCTTGTTATATGAAGGTGAATCTGTCATTCTGAATACATGACAAACTGCCTTAACACCACAGACTGCATAACTCACTTATGGTTTACCATGAGTTAAAAATCACTTTATATATAACACGCTGAAGCAGCCACGGAATTTTTTACCTCACTTTATCTTGTTATATGAAGGTGAATCTGTCATTCTGAATACATGACAAACTGCCTTAACACCACAGACTGCATAACTCACTTATGGTTTACCATGAGTTAAAAATCACTTTATATTATATAACACGCTGAAGCAGCCGCGGAATGTTTTACCTCACTTTATCTTGTTATATGAAGGTGAATCTGTCATTCTGAATACATGACAAACTGCCTTAACACCACAGACTGCATAACTCACTTATGGTTTACCATGAGTTAAAAATCACTTTATATATAACACGCTGAAGCAGCCACGGAATTTTTTACCTCACTTTATCTTGTTATATGAAGGTGAATCTGTCATTCTGAATACATGACAAACTGCCTTAACACCACAGACTGCATAACTCACTTATGGTTTACCATGAGTTAAAAATCACTTTATATATAACACGCTGAAGTAGCCGCGGAATTTTTTACCTCACTTTATCTTGTTATATGAAGGTGAATCTGTCAGTCTGAATACATGACAAACTGCCTTAACACCATAGACTGCATAACTCACTTATGGTTTACCATGAGTTAAAAATCACTTTATATTATATAACACGCTGAAGCAGCCGCGGAATTATTTAGCTCACTTATTGAAGGCCAATCCGTCATTCTGAATACATGACAAACTGCCTTAACACCACAGACTGCATAACTCACTTATGGTTTACCATGAGTTAAAAATCACTTTATATTATATAACACGCTGAAGCAGCCGCGGAATGTTTTACCTCACTTTATCTTGTTATATGAAGGTGAATCTGTCAGTCTGAATACATGACAAACTCCCTTAACACCACAGACTGCATAACTCACTTATGGTTTACCATGAGTTAAAAATCACTTTATAAATAACACGCTGAAGCAGCCGCGGAATGTTTTAGCTCACTTTATCTTGTTATATGAAGGTGAATCTGTCATTCTGAATACATGACAAACTGCCTTAACACCATAGACTGCATAACTCACTTATGGTTTACCATGAGTTAAAAATCACTTTATATTATATAACACGCTGAAGCAGCCGCGGAATTTTTTACCTCACTTTATCTTGTTATATGAAGGTGAATCTGTCATTCTGAATACATGACAAACTGCCTTAACACCACAGACTGCATAACTCACTTATGGTTTACCATGAGTTAAAAATCACTTTATATTATATAACACGCTGAAGCAGCCGCGGAATTTTTTACCTCACTTTATCTTGTTATATGAAGGTGAATCTGTCATTCTGAATACATGACAAACTGCCTTAACACCGCAGACTGCATAACTCACTTATGGTTTACCATGAGTTAAAAATCACCTTATATTATAAAACACGCTGAAGCAGCCGCGGAATTTTTTACCTCACTTTATCTTGTTATATGAAGGTGAATCTGTCATTCTGAATACATGACAAACTGCCTTAACACCGCAGACTGCATAACTCACTTATGGTTTACCATGAGTTAAAAATCACTTTATATATAACTCGCTGAAGTAACCACCAATTTTTTAGCTCACTTTATCTTGTTACATGAAAGCTAATCTGTCAGTCTGAATACATGACAAACTGCCTTAACACCACAGACTGCATAACTCACTTATGGTTTACCATGAGTTAAAAATCACTTTATATTATATAACACGCTGAAGCAGCCGCGGAATGTTTTACCTCACTTTATCTTGTTATATGAAGGTGAATCTGTCATTCTGAATACATGACAAACTGCCTTAACACCACAGACTGCATAACTCACTTATGGTTTACCATGAGTTAAAAATCACTTTATATATAACACGCTGAAGCAGCCGCGGAATTTTTTACCTCACTTTATCTTGTTATATGAAGGTGAATCTGTCATTCTGAATACATGACAAACTGCCTTAACACCACAGACTGCATAACTCACTTATGGTTTACCATGAGTTAAAAATCACTTTATATATAACACGCTGAAGCAGCCGCGGAATTTTTTACCTCACTTTATCTTGTTATATGAAGGTGAATCTGTCATTCTGAATACATGACAAACTGCCTTAACACCACAGACTGCATAACTCACTTATGGTTTACCATGAGTTAAAAATCACTTTATATATAACACGCTGAAGCAGCCGCGGAATTTTTTACCTCACTTTATCTTGTTATATGAAGGTGAATCTGTCATTCTGAATACATGACAAACTGCCTTAACACCACAGACTGCATAACTCACTTATGGTTTACCATGAGTTAAAAATCACTTTATATATAACACGCTGAAGCAGCCACGGAATTTTTTACCTCACTTTATCTTGTTATATGAAGGTGAATCTGTCATTCTGAATACATGAAAAAACTGCCTTAACACCACAGACTGCATAACTCACTTATGGTTTAACATGAGTTAAAAATCACTTTATATATAACACGCTGAAGCAGCCACGGAATTTTTTACCTCACTTTATCTTGTTATATGAAGGTGAATCTGTCATTCTGAATACATGAAAAACTGCCTTAACACCACAGACTGCATAACTCACTTATGGTTTAACATGAGTTAAAAATCACTTTATATATAACACGCTGAAGCAGCCACGGAATTTTTTACCTCACTTTATCTTGTTATATGAAGGTGAATCTGTTATTCTGAATACATGAAAAACTGCCTTAACACCACAGACTGCATAACTCTCGCTAACTGAGTTTTCAAGGGTTTCACGTTCACTAAGTACCACTAACTCAAAACGCAAAAGATTTTCCGAAATGCCTAAAAACTTGTTTGGGACTTGTTATTCCGCCTCGCATGTTAAAGCGAAAAGATCTTTATACGTTAAATTGTAATATCACTCCCCTTCTTTAAAGTGTCTTGATTTCATTAAGATCGTTCAAAACTCAACATTAGTTTAATATTGTTTTATTCGTCGTGTTAATTTTCAATTGTTATATTTATTATTTAATTTATATTTTTAAACTTTCCTCTTTTCTAATATAAATATATTAAAGTTCAGTCATCTAATTTATTAAAGTAACACGCGGTATTTAGTGTATTAATGAACGCTAAAACATAAATGCTAAAACAATTTTAGTAAGTATGTTATGATTTACATTTAACCTGTTATTTCAACAGATACTAAGTAAATTTGCTAAAGTTTCAAATATTTTAATGTAGTTAAAATAATGTAACCTCACAGTGCATAGGTATACAGATAATTGGCTGAGCATTAAGGAAGCCTATGTATTTAAAAGGTGGAAAACCTTTTTTTATTATGTCTATGTCTTTATTGTTTCTCTCTGTCTGTTTATTTATCTCTCTGCATGCTCGTACAATATCTCGAAAATCAACTGACCTATAGTCATGAAAGTTTCCATAAACCTTCCTTTTATAGTAGAAACATATACTTAGATTATGCATGTCACTCCATTAGACTGGATTGTGTATTAAATACATGGTTCTGTAAGTAACAATATCGGCAACGAGAATGTCTCAGAGTAAATATATTCGAAAGACGTACTGAGAGGAAATACGTGATACTTTAATGTGTGACATTGTTATGAATGCAACTCAGCGAAATGAGCAATATACTTGCTATTTTACATACTTTGCATTTATAGAAAAATTATATCGACTCTCTTTTTTCTATTATACTATAAACCCTACAAAGGTTTTTTAAACACTTCAGCAATAAATTTACTAAACAATGAAAAGTATTACACAATCATCTTATGCATTGCCCCAAAATATAAAAATGGAAATACAAACTACATACATGTATTTCTAATTAAATTCGAACAATGTAATGTATTTTTTAACGAATTAGTATTACTAAAATTGTATTTTGTATTAAATAATGGACATATAAATATTGGAATTGACCAAACTGTTAACTTTTATTTATTGAATGTGTGTAGACAAGAATGTAACTGTCATCATTACTCTATTAACATGCATTTCAGCCATCACGCCAGGCGATAACAACCAGAGAGTACTCTGTTTGTTAAGAAATAAATCGTTGTCAGCTGTGTAAAGAAGATGATTTGTCATTAATGTTTTAGAATAAGTAATCATTCAGCTCTGAAATAATACTTGCGTTTTTCCAATATACATATATAACTATAAATATAATATAGAATAATTATAGTTATTGGATATTGTTAATTTGTATCTGATATTAGACCTAGATTAAGGTAATATCTACCAATTACTTGCATACTTACAATTTTACTTACAATACAAACACGAACTGGTTCTGTGTAATTTAATATATAAATCGACGTCTTGAAAGTAGAATAGTTCACAAATGTAAGGTTTATGATTCATTTCTTACTTTTGTGATTTTGTCTAATTTTAAACTCAGAGTAATCACAATTTACATCATAAAGTTTATGTTACTTCGAAGTTCATTGTTTACATGATTTATAAGTTTGGATAGTTAAGAATAAATTACCAAGCTAGACGTTAATAAAGGGAACATTTTCTTAACATCATCATCATAATTTACTTAAGAGATGAAGAGTCACAAGAATAACGAAGAAAGTTTCCTTCATAATTCTGAGCAAAAATTCTCATTACAAATCTAATTAGTATGGGTAGCTCCAACTTATTTTTAAACTAGAGGTGGTAGAAATTGTAAAAATAGAGAAATGGATAAAGTAAATACATTCCTCTTTAATTATATTTAAATAAAAGTATATTGACATTTTTAATTTTCTGTTGTTGAAATTGAATTAGTACATATCATGTAGTGGGTGGTAAATGTGTTTGAACACGGTTACCGTTTATATTTTTTAAAGCAGGTGCAAGCTAAGAAAGAGGCAGTTTTAATATTTAAAAGCAACAACTGGGTAAATGTATTAAACATCGGATTTCAAATTCTTGCCCATTGTCTTTGAGTATTGCAACCGCACATTCCCGTTCGCACACACAAAGTTGACGATTAGGAATCAAGCACCCATGGTGGCGAACGGGATAGCGGGTTAGAACTTAACCTAGAAGGGAAAAAGTAACACCGTGGATAGCGTGCTCAGATTCATTCACTAATTTCATAGTCACCACTAAAACACAGAGTTGAAAGAAAAATAAAAGAAATCTTTAACCAAGATTTACCTTCCTGTAAATTTAACAACTATTGGCCTGACAAATTAAAAAAAATTAATGAGTACAGTTAACCCAAAATTTCTGTCATGTATCTCAGGTGCACCTGGATAAATTAAAAAATGGAGAATAGTCATAATTTAAAACAAGAACTGCTGTTAGTCGTATTTATTTCATCTCATAATGGAGGCCAGTTTTCCGACAGAGCACGAAAACTCCGGAATCGAATGTGTCTGCGACCACCTGTGATGGAAATGTAGCAGGAGGCAAGAGTTTCTCCCCTGAACTTCGTCAGTGAGTAACGTAAAACTTACGCCAGCATGTTAGTTGGAAATATTAAAAGGAAATAACACAAATTACTTGGAACGCCAAAATTTTCTATAATTATAACACAATATGTATAAACCTTGTAACACTTTTTTAAACTTTTATTTTTATAGTACGTACATTTCGAAATCTGGGATTTCATCTTCAAGTACTAAGTTAATGATGAAAATAAATAATTACTTTACTTAATAACTAAAATAAATAAATGTTACTATAAGTACTTTCACCAACGTGCAAGAATTGCAGAAGTTCCTTGCCACTCTGAAAAGGAGAAAAGGATGTACAGAGCGCTCTGAAACAGTACAGTCAGTACCTTCTGGAGCCATAACGAACAAAACTTACGTGTATTATATAAAGACACTCATACATGAGCCGGGAAGATAACTGGGCTCAAGACTTTGAACCGGCTCAGTATTGTTCTTACTAAAAAAAGCTATAATTAGCATTGAGTCTCTTTCAAAAACCATAATGGTAACTTACGTTGTCTGTTTATGGTTTTATGCAACTACGGTCTAATAATATTTTTTGTATTCAGCTTATTATATATGTATATATCGCGTTATTTAACGTTTATGAGAAATAATGCGTTAATAAAAGATCACGCGAAGTAAGCGAAATCAAACATTCAATGATAAAATAAAAGTACCCTCTTAGCTTCACACATTGTTTTCATCTTCCTGAGTTCTTTAACAAAAGAACTCTCTTCATTGTTCTCAATAAACTTGTAAAAGCTTTCTTACTTCTGTTCTACTTAGTTGATAGAGTTGTTATTTTAGGAGATTAAATTCTATCTTACCTTGTCTAACGGTTGTTTCTTTTTACTTGATGAGGAACACGTATATATTGTATTGGTGTGTTTCGCTAATCATAACCATTAAACATGCTAATAATAAAAGTACTATCAATTTTGTACGTCACATCATTAAATATGATTGTTATAAATTTTTGTTTGATGCACCATTTTATATTGACTTTCAACTCTAATTGACAAGATTAATTTATAGAAATGGGCATATTGTGACTACCCTCACGGTTTAAATTTCAGTGTGTGTGTGTGTGTGTGTGTCTGTGTGTATTTCATATACCCTCACGGTTTAAATTTCAGTGAGTATGTGTGTGTGTGTGTGTGTGTGTGTGTGTGTGTGTGTGTGTGTGTGTGTGTGTGTGTGTGTGTGTGTCTATATATTTCATATAGACGTAAGGTTGCGAACACAATGACGTAAATTCAAACTAAACCTGTTACAATGGCAGTACTCGCAAATGTTTTGAACGTGTTGTTTTTAGTCTTTATCAGTAAAATATTTAATATACCGGTTATTCACATTTGAGCAAAGGTTTTATCTGACTAATTACCAATATTTACTAAAAACTAAGTTTTACAAATATACTAAGCAGGTAATTTTAAAGGATTTTTATACTTACACTGTTTTCAATATTTGAATGATATTCAAAAAGTCGCCTAATAAAACCTTAGAAAAACCCCATTAGAAATCAATTAACATGCGTTATAGCGATCTTTTGTAATTTAGAATAATTTTTTATTCTTACGTAGATTTTCATGCTTAGTAATATTTTCAAATTTGGGGCACATACTGTTTTACGTACTATAAAATATTTCTATTACAAAATTTTGAACGTTAACTATTAATATGTTCAGAAACAGTCATCATATAGTGTAATAGGTTCAGAGATTTCCATGATCAACATAGATATAGGAGAAAGATTGTTTTATTGTAAATGACATTTGCAAGATTGTTTGCAATGGTCTGATTGCAGTACAAAGAGCTATTACTAAAAATCAAAAAGCGCCGGATATTATGACTAATCCTTAGGAATATTTCTAGTATTCAAGACATTATTCTTGAATATTACTCTTTACATAGTAGAAATATCATAAAATGTTTTTTTTAACAGGCTATTGTTATTGATATATGAAATTTAAAATATTTTCTCCCTACCTTTAACGAAAACCTTTATTAATTTATCATTTATAGAGTTCAGTATTGCTTATATACTACTAGCTGTTCCCCGCGGCTTCGCACGCTTTTTGTAAGCTTTAAAGTGAATTATATTGTCAACGCCGATGTAGAGTTTACCTTGTTGACACTATCATGAAAATCTGCCAAAAGTGTATGTTTATAGCCATTGTACACGTACATGTACTTAATAATAAAGTGGTCTAACATTCAAGCTATAAGGCCAAACAGAAATTCATTTGAAAGACAAATATCCATAAAAACATAGCGCCTTCACATAGTGTGTGTTTATTATACACAACTATCTCGTAATTGTAGTTTGCAATGAGCAGGCGCTTTTATAACTTATATTTTGCAGCGCCTCCTGGTGATGAGTTAAATCAATGGACATAGCACATAAACCTTCTACGTGGAAAAATACATATACATACACATTTTCATAATGATTGGTCCCATAGTTTCTGAGTCTATAAAGGACAAACACACAAACATTCATTTATATATACAGGTCAGTATTTTGTATGTGAAACAAATACTATCTCATTTTTTAAAACCATCTACATTACATCAATTCTTGTCTGATGCATCTTCGTTATACCTCTATAATTGCATATAGTTACTACAGAAACAACTGGTAACAAATGTAAACATTTTCATCAACAAAGTCATATGGTAAACTATGGGGTAATGAAGTATATTACTGTATTACGAGCAACTAAACGTAACAAAATAAAAAAAGCTTAAATGTGCAATGAGAGGTTCCCTTATATCTATTGCAATTTAAATATTTTACCTATATTTTTATCTTTAAATTAGTAGAATAACAACTAATATTGCATTTCATGAGGCGATCGTATTTCCAGGACGTGTGTGTATTTGTTGTATCCAATGTTTCCACATGAGTGGACAGAACACACGCTCTCAAGCGCACATCGCTCAGTGTCCACTTGCTTTCATTTCAACTGTGATAAACATTTTTATGTACATCATTTTTACAAGAGGATATGTTTTATAAACTAAATACATGTATTAATAACAAGGGATTGTGGACCTTTTACGTTCAAGCTTTTTTCATTAAATGTATACTAGAACAATGAGAATTGTTTATTAAAAATTTAGAAATTATTTTAAAAAATAATTCTGAGTAACAGTATTTTTCTTCGTTACACTATATGGAAGTAAAATTGTAAAGTTTTTATCGCTTGCAAGACGTAAAAAACAATTTTATAATGTTTGTAACATTGCAAAACATAATTTATTCTTGATGTTCAAGAATCTGTTGAGTATTTTTAGGAAATATGATCCATTCTTTTAATGCAGACATTTATCAGTTAAAAGGCGTATTTCTTGTTCATCCCTGGATTCTTACGCAATAACTGTTTAAAGCTTTTATTAGAGTTTGAGTATTCTATTTTGTTTAATTTAACCTTTGGTTTTGTGGGTAAATTTAATTGACATTATCTCAGAATGATTAAAGACCATTCTTTACTTAAAAATATGAATTTGCAATCAAGAAAATGGCAACGTATTACAAAATATATGTCGTGCAAAATAATAACTAATATTCTTAATACGAACAAATATTGGATTTATGTAATACGTTGGGCGAATATTGAAAATATTTATATAATTATGGAATAATATGCCAGTTTTTATTTCTTATTCTAAAGAGAACGATGCCCGTATTATGTGCGGTAAATCTTGGAAATATATTAAAATTGTAAGTTAATCTTTATAATATTCGGTGAAGTTTATTGCGAACTGCGTAAAACTTCTTCGCTGTTATTCTGGTCATGTTCTGTCAACCGTTTCTGTCATGTACTCACATGATTCTTTTGCTTTCATCGATAATTCTTTACTGGTTTCATAAGAAATGGTTCTTCTGGACGATTTAACGTTGGAGGGGGGGGGGCAGGAAAGCAAAGAACACAACTGAGTAACAATCAACCTCACATATAAAATTAAGTTACATCGGCTAAGTCTGGGGTGCTATATATCAAATGTTGCAAAAAACTATATGACACGTTCACTTATCTTCATTGCCTTTATGTTAACGATTCTGTATATTTTGTAAACCCCACGCATTTTGGAAAAGCCATCCAATCTATGAGATTAAATGTCAACTCTCTGCTAAACGAATGTACACTTTTCAGTACCTTCTACGTTATCTTAATCATACACTGGTGGTCGTTATAAAGGGTTAGGGGCATGATCATTTTCTCATCACGAAACTTGATTGATTAATTTCAAAGACAGCATATAAACATATAATATAAAACATCTAAATAGCTGCAAGAAATAACGTGTAAGTGATTCAAACCCTTATTATTAGCCAGGACTCATTCGAAAATAAGACAAAGTTGTTTTTTAAAAGGTTTGATAAACAACTGGTCAGTTTTATGTCTTTCATCACTGGTGCCACAGATTGTCTGAAACTCTAGTATCCCATTTTACCCACTTAAAGTAGTGTTCCGAGTTAGCGAAAAATAACAGGAGGTCCCGGAAGCGCGCCCCTCCCAAGCTCGGAGCAAATCATAAAAAAAAACAATCACATGCCACTAGTGGGAAGAGAGACAAAGAGAGACAAGAATTCGAGTAAATGATATATAATTAATGAGGTGGCAACATTTTCATGCAAAATACAATTACTGCAGCACCACGGTGCACCGTGTAACTTAAGAACTAAATAACAACAGATAAAATTCCAATATAGACAATAACATAATAAATAGAAATAAATAACATAATAAATAAATAATATAATATAGAAATTTGATATATAAATAACAATTTCAGGTACGGCAGTAGTAAATCTAAAAATTTTAAACAGGTAATTTTTTATGAACTGAGGGGAGGGAAAAGGTTGTAGAATTTCTAGGCCCACTAATTTTAAAAAGTAATTTGGTTTCAAGTTTGTAGCCGAAAATTAAAAAAAAATATTTAAAGCCAATTTTCGAAGGAGGCGGGGGGCTTAGTTGCCTCCACGAATCCGAATTAAAGATGAAATCCTCCCCTTCAGTTCATGTAACTAAACTAAATAATACTGGCTAATATACTGGCCCTCCTCCAGATCTAACATCTGGCAGCGCTCCATACAAGCCTATCCTCTCAAGGGGTATAAGAAGTAAAAAACATTTCTGATCCAACCTTGTTCCAGAAGAAATTAATGGGAGCACTACACTCCGGTTGGATGCCGGTCCAATAGCGCTGGCAGGGCGCGGGCATTCAGTTGGTTTCAGTGCTGTGGGCAGACTCGCCGCATCAGTCCCGCTGACGGCACTCACGGGGACCCTGTAGAATCCCAACATAACCAGTAGAAATTCAGATCAACTTTACTACAACCCGAGTAATAATAAAAACTTAATTATGTTTGCCACAAAGTATAATAAAATATTTAAATTTAACAATTAAAAAAAATAACAATCTGTAACTAACAGTACCTTTTAAGTATCAAAGACTATTTCCTAAAAATAACTCAAGACACCAAGTATTTTAAGATGCACTACTTGGTGACAATATTAAATATTACATAGGCTAGGACAGCCATACTAAATGATTAAGCGTGATAACATTTACTTGTAACTATAATTCGCTGGATTTTAATCATTATATTATAATAATTTACATTTTGCTATTAAATATTAATTGTAAGGTAGGCCTGATAATAATTATATAATTTACAAATAATAACAATACATTATTTCCCAAATAACAATAATTAAATTCTAATCAGTTCACGCTACTATAAAGGCAATAATTAAATAATAAAATTGAAATCATGGATGTTGCCACCCAAATATGCACGCAACAACACGAAACACGAGGTAACAAAAATTTGCAAAGTCTGTACCGTCTCGCTTACACTAAAAAAATCAAAGTGTGTACACGGAATAAATAATTTCCGTTCGCCGAACGGATCAGTTAGAAAGCACTAGAGCAAAAATATAAAAAACTAAACTAGCATAGTAAATAAAGTTAACAAATTTAGAACGTACGGTACGAAAGACAGGAACGAACACTTTGCGACACGAACACGTACACGAGGAACACAAGTTACAAAATAAATAAATATATATAAATTACTTATAACTAATCTACGATAATATATGTCTGGGTGGGAGAGAAAAACCGCCAACTAAATAAGATAAGAGAGAGAAAAAGACAATTACCTGCCGAAAGTCGGAGAATTAGCCAGCCATGGAGAAACGTGAAGAACAGAGAACAGCCAGAACACAGTAAGCTTCTCCAAACGTGTCTCCGAACAGTCTGACCGCTCCGAACAGTAGCCGGTGCCGGTGCCGGTGCCGGAGAACAGCTGGTCAGTAGTCTAGTCAAGGTCAACCAGCTGACCTCAACCAATCAGTCCAACCAGGCAGAAAATCAATACTTGACGGAGTGAATCCCCCACCGACTGACAAGAGTGGCCGAGGTGGGAAAATAAAGGACAAAAAATAAATTGTCCAAACGGAGCCCCGGCTCAACCTCCCCCACTAAAAAGGGTGCAACCCCAAACAAAACCTCTCCCCCACTGAAAGAAGAACGAACAAGCTCTGGCACAGGAAACGGGAAGTCGAGAACCCTAACAGGAAACGAAGTCCTGAGCAGGAGGCAGACAAAACACGATCCTCCTGAAATATTGAGAGGCGCCTCTCTTGGAGAAAGAAGAAAATAGAAAGAGAGTAAAACGACACCACAGGGAAAACCAGGGGAGATCAGTCCCCGGACACCCCCGCAGCCGCACTAGTATCCAGAGCATGGCCAGAGGTATCACCACGGAAGGCCTTCAGATGAGAAACGTGGGCCTTCCGCCACAACCTCCCCGATACGGGATCAACCAACTCAGCAGTAACTGGGGGAGAGAAAACGAAGAATCCGGTGAGGACCTGTCCACCGATAGCAAAGTTTGGCTGCCCGTTTATCCACGGCCGAACTGACCGGATGGGCCTTACAAAAGACAAGATCCCCCACCTGGAAGGGGTTAGCAATACGTCCCTTATTGAATTTTCTCCTCACCCTTTCCCTAGACTGTAGGAGCTTAACCCTGACTGCTTCCCAAGTGTCACTCACATTGGGAGTACCAGGCACTGGTAGAAGACTATCCAGACTCCAGAGATTAGACAAGGGATCAGAAGGAGGGACGACTAAACATGACCTGGAAAGGCGTGGAATCATGACTTTCGTGAAGAGCAGAATTGAAGGCTAACTGAAGCCAGCTCAGGTTTTCATCCCAGGTAGTTTGTTTCTCAGCGTGATAAGCGATGAGGGCGGCTCTGAGATTGCGGTTGAACCGCTCAGCATGAGAAGGCTGGGGGTAGTAAGGAGATGTCGTAACATGTTTGATTCCATGCCCAAAACAGAAGCGATGAAACTCCCTCGACACGAATTGTGTGCCGTTGTCTGAGACGAAGGTGGCGGGCACTCCAAAATTCTGTAGAAGGCGGGACTTGAGTGCCTTGACGGTGAGCGACGCCGTGGCACTCCTAAGAGGAATCAACCAGCAAAACTTAGAGAAAGCATCCACAGCGACAAGCAGGGAGGTGTTCCCTGACTTGCTACGGGGAAAGGGTCCCACATAGTCAATGAACACCTTTTCAAGAGGCCGCTCCGCCACCTCGGAGGAAAGAAGTCCTAATTTGGTATTTTGTGCTGGTTTACTGACCGAGCAAAGATGACAAGCTCGTACTCTACCAGCAATGTCTCTGTCCATACTCTTCCAGATAAACTTATCTCTGATTTTAGCGATGGTCTTGTGAATCCCTAAATGACCGCCCACGGGAGAAACATGGAAATAGGAAAAGACCATCGGTATGAGGGCACTCGGCAGAACAATCTTGGGACCACCTCCGCGTCGGGCACGACAGCAGAGGACACCCTTGGACAAGAAGTAAGGAGAGTGGGCTTCTCCCTCCTGGAGCTCACTAATGATGTTTGACAACTCGGGGTCTTGAAGTTGGTGAGAGCCAAAAGTCTCAAAGGCAGCAGGGAAATCCAACATCACAGTCCCACACAACGGTGCTTGAGAATCAACAGGATCGCTGGGTAGATGATACATTCTAGAAAGAGCATCGGCGACGACGTTTTGGGTGCCGCGAATGTGCTGCACCCCTGAATTTAAAGGCCGCAATTTTGACAACCCAGCGACCAATCTTCCCGAGTTGTCGAGGATGGGCCAATAGCCAGGAAAGAGCCTGATTGTCAGTTTCCAGCAGAAATTCGGAATGCTCTAGGAACCTCCGAAACTTATCCATGCCGAAAACGACCGCCAGACACTCCAGCTCATAAATAGAAGATTTCTTTTTCCTGAAGGGTCAAAGTCCTAGATGCAAAAGCTATAGGTTGCCGAGCGCCGTCGAATTCTTGAGAAAGCAACAGCTCCTACAGCACAGGATGAGGAGTCAGTCTGCAAGATGAAGGGCCTACTAAAGTCCGGTATTCGCAGCACAGGAGGTTGGATAATGGCCTCCCTAAGCAGTTGAAAAGCACGTTCTTGATCTTCACCCCAAACGAACTTTGCGTCTTTCCTTCTTAAGGCGTTCAGAGGGGCGGCCACCTCGGCAAAGTCAGGAATAAACCTACGGTAGAAATTAACCATGCCGATGAATCTGGCAACACCCTTGGCATCCTTCGGAGGAGGGAAATCCCGAATGCCTTGGGTCCTGGCAGGGTCTATAGATACACCCCTAGACGACACGAGGTGACCGAGAAACGATATTTCAGACTTGGCGTAAGACACCTTCTCCGGATTGACTGTAAGGCCAGCCCTACCCAACCTAACCAAGACCTCCTCAAGATGTTTAACGTGTTCCGTGAAAGACTCACTGTAGACCAGAAGGTCATCAAGATAATTAAAGACATACCTGAACTTCACATCGTGGAAGATGGAGTCGAGCAACCTAGTTAACGTTTGGGCCCCCACAGCTAGCCCCATAGGCACAGATCGGTACTGATACAAATTCCACGGAACACAGAAGGCCGTGAGAGGACGTGGATTCTTCTTCAAACGGAATCTGATGATATGCTTGGTTCAAATCAAATATAGTGAAAAATTTGGCCTTACCGAACCAATCAAAAGCAGAATGGAGAATCGGGGAGAGGCACTGAGTCTATTTCAATTTTGGCATTAAGTTTTCTTAGGTCAACCACCATACGATGTTTTCCATTAGGCTTTGGAACCAAGAACGCTGGACTGGCATACGATGAGTTTGAGGGCTCAATAACTCCTTGATCCAAGAGATCCTTGATGATACCACGCATAACCTCCATCTTTGGAGGAGCCAACTTGTATGGGTGGGAGCGTACTGGCTGAGTGTCAGTCAGACGAATTTCATATTCAATGAGATGGGTAGAACCGAGCTTGGGTGTGTGAGGACCTCCGGAAATCTTGAGCAAAAGCTCACGGAGAACCCCAGCTTGCTCCTCATCCAAGTGACCGAACGGGTCCCCAGGGGCAGAACCTTCCTCACACTCCACCTCCACAACCTGCGGCGTCGATTTGCATTTATCAGAAAAGGGGACTGACACTCGCCGATTGAATTTGAAATAAGACTGGCCCGCCTGAAGATCCAGCACCAAACCAGTCTTTTGAATAAAATCCGCCCCCAAAATACAATCCATACTCAGGTCCTGGGCCACAAGGAAGCTCCACACCCATGAAAAATATTCAACCTTAAACTTGATTGAAGCCTTCTTCGAAATTCGAAGAGGGGAATTAGAAGCAGTCCAGCAAGTTAAAGAAGACTCCTCGGTGTGCTTCACCAAACCTAAACTTGAAATGGCTTCAAAAAGACGGGAAGAGATGAGACTACAGGCTGACCCGGAATCAACTAGGGCCTTATGCACTGAGTCTCCCACTAAGATATTGATATAAGGGCACACCGAAGATGCTGTCCTAATCCGTAGGTTTCCCTTTTCTGCTAGGCTCATAGTGTCCAAACTATTAATCAAATTTTTCGCACAGGTACTATTTTTTTGAAATTTTTTCTTAGACCTCGGGGGAACTTCAGAGAAAACCCCCCTTTGATCTAGTTTTTTGGACCAGTGCGATATCTCCTAGGACACTCCCGACGAGTATGACCTCGTTCACCACAGGCATAGCAGATGGGTGGATGAAGCCCACCAGAGTGATGTGGCCCATCCACGGGATTCTGTACGGCCGTGACAGCCCTGGAGGGCTGGATGGAACGAAGATTGTTCCTCTCCGCCCTCTGCCGGTCAGCAAAACTGCACGCTGCGCGAAGCAATGCACAGACGGTCCAGTTCAGAAAAGGTGGAAGGGCGACCAGCAAAAACTAGACGGGACCTCTCTTCAGGATTGAGACCCTCAAGGATGGTGGTGACCACAGTACTTTCGGGGATATTGAGCCTTAAACACCCTATCAGTGTCCCTCACCTCGGCCACAAACTTTGCCAAACTCTCTCCGTTGCCCTGAGGCCTAAAGAAATTTCTCCACACGGAGACGTTCCCTCAACTGACCAGGAACAAAGAAATCCAATGCCTCCCTATGAAAATCATCCAGGGTACCACCCCTCTGGAGAAACTCGAACCAGACAGTCACCCAAAGGTGGCCTACAAAACGGAGAGATGACATGCAGGAAGCTCGCTCCCTGAAGACCAGGCAAGTCATGCAGTCGCAGGATCTCAGAAAGAAACCGCAGCAAGGCTTCAGTATCTAGACCATCCACCGTTGGTAGTCGCTGCAGCAACGGGGTAAGTGGGTTTGGAAGCTTGTGATACTGAACAAAGGATCCCGTCACCACAGTCCCCAGTCCTCCAGATCCAGCAGGCATTTGGGTCACAGGCCCCCGGGCCCCGTCCACACCAGACACCTCCGCAACGACTGACCCAGGGATCTGGCCTTCACCCTTAACAGCCGCAGCAGAGTCAACCGCAGACAAAGTTTTTTCAGGAGCCTTTGCCCCCTCGTCCCTCTCGAGTACAGTCAGCAGGCCGTCAACCAAGGTGATGCGTTTCCTCCCAACCACTCCTTATCACCAGAACTGGTAAGCTTGGCTCTAAGTAGCGACAGCCTCATATGTAGATGGGTAAGCCGGGACAAATACCTAGCCCTCTCTCGGCCAGTAGGCGGCGACTCCAACCAGTCCTCCTGACTATTCTCAAACGTCTCCAACTTAGCCTCCAAAATAGGCCTCTGCTTCTGGAACGTCAAATCTCTAGGCCAGGTCGTGTCCAGTTCCATATTATCACGCAGTTGCTTCCGCATGGACTCGCAGTCGGAACCGGAGTAAGCCCACGAGCCAACAACTCAAAATGGAGATCCTCCTTCAACAAGTATTCAGGCACCAGAGAGGACAGGCATGATAAATAAATAAATGACACAGACTAACAAGTAACACACACTGACTCGAAGTCAACGACTAACAAAGCAATAAACTAAGGCGACAAGTGAATAACTTAGTGAGACAACACTCTCAGCAGGGTCCCCAGAATTCCTGCCGTCCACGAAACACGGCAGCGAAACCAAAAATACCGCAACAAAACTACGCCGTACCAGAACAAAAACCAGAAAAAAAAAAACGATGACAATGTATAACAAAAACACACAAGTAACAATAATCAGGAAATAAATAAACAAGTTCACACACTTCCTGTCGATCGGCGGAAAATAGCACAGCGAGACGGCACAGGCGCAGTAAGTCACAAACAACTTCAACTCGTGCCTCTCATCACCAGTGGCAAAACAAAAACCCCGGGCCGCAGAGGGTAAAAAACACGAAACCACGCTCTGCTACCATTTTGTTCCGAGTTAGCGAAAAATAACAGGAGGTCCCGGAAGCGCCCCCTCCCAAGCTCGGAGCAAATCATAAAAAAAAACAATCACATGCCACTAGTGGGAAGAGAGACAAAGAGAGACAAGAATTCGAGTAAATGATATATAATTAATGAGGTGGCAAACATTTTCATGCAAAATACAATTACTGCAGCACCACGGTGCACCGTGTAACTTAAGAACTAAATAACAACAGATAAAATTCCAATATAGACAATAACATAATAAATAGAAATAAATAACATAATAAATAAATAATATAATATAGAAATTTGATATATAAATAACAATTTCAGGTACGGCAGTAGTAAATCTAAAAATTTTTAACAGGTAATTTTTTATGAACTGAGTGGGAGGGAAAAGGTTGTAGAATTTCTAGGCCCACTAATTTTAAAAAGTAATTTGGTTTCAAGTTTGTAGCCGAAAATTAAAAAAAAATATTTAAAGCCAATTTTCGAAGGAGGCGGGGGGCTTAGTTGCCTCCACGAATCCGAATTAAAGATGAAATCCTCCCCTTCAGTTCATGTAACTAAACTAAATAATACTGGCTAATATACTGGCCCTCCTCCAGATCTAACATCTGGCAGCGCTCCATACAAGCCTATCCTCTCAAGGGGTATAAGAAGTAAAAAAACATTTCTGATCCAACCTTGTTCCAGAAGAAATTAATGGGAGCACTACACTCCGGTTGGATGCCGGTCCAATAGCGCTGGCAGGGCGCGGGCATTCAGTTGGTTTCAGTGCTGTGGGCAGACTCGCCGCATCAGTCCCGCTGACGGCACTCACGGGGACCCTGTAGAATCCCAACATAACCAGTAGAAATTCAGATCAACTTTACTACAACCCGAGTAATAATAAAAACTTAATTATGTTTGCCACAAAGTATAATAAAATATTTAAATTTAACAATTAAAAAAAATAACAATCTGTAAACTAACAGTACCTTTTAAGTATCAAAGACTATTTCCTAAAAATAACTCAAGACACCAAGTATTTTAAGATGCACTACTTGGTGACAATATTAAATATTACATAGGCTAGGACAGCCATACTAAATGATTAAGCGTGATAACATTTACTTGTAACTATAATTCGCTGGATTTTAATCATTATATTATAATAATTTACATTTTGCTATTAAATATTAATTGTAAGGTAGGCCTGATAATAATTATATAATTTACAAATAATAACAATACATTATTTCCCAAATAACAATAATTAAATTCTAAATCAGTTCACGCTACTATAAAGGCAATAATTAAATAATAAAATTGAAATCATGGATGTTGCCACCCAAATATGCACGCAACACGAAACACGAGGTAACAAAAATTTGCAAAGTCTCTGTACCGTCTCGCTTACACTAAAAAAAATCAAAGTGTGTACACGGAATAAAATAATTTCCGTTCGCCGAACGGATCAGTTAGAAAGCACTAGAGCAAAAATATAAAAAACTAAACTAGCATAGTAAATAAAGTTAACAAATTTAGAACGTACGGTACGAAAGACAGGAACGAACACTTTGCGACACGAACACGTACACGAGGAACACAAGTTACAAAATAAATAAATATATATAAATTACTTATAACTAATCTACGATAATATATGTCTGGGTGGGAGAGAAAAACCGCCAACTAAATAAGATAAGAGAGAGAAAAAGACAATTACCTGCCGAAAGTCGGAGAATTAGCCAGCCATGGAGAAACGTGAAGAACAGAGAACAGCCAGAACACAGTAAGCTTCTCCAAACGTGTCTCCGAACAGTCTGACCGCTCCGAACAGTAGCCGGTGCCGGTGCCGGTGCCGGAGAACAGCTGGTCAGTAGTCTAGTCAAGGTCAACCAGCTGACCTCAACCAATCAGTCCAACCAGGCAGAAAATCAATACTTGACGGAGTGAATCCCCCACCGACTGACAAGAGTGGCCGAGGTGGGAAAATAAAGGACAAAAAATAAATTGTCCAAACGGAGCCCCGGCTCAGTAGAAGTTACGATTAAATGTGAAATTTGTAATTCTTTATTTCTGGAGATTTTTTCTTTTAATAGTTGAAAAACATCAAATGTAAAAGAATCATAATTTTTGACTGTTTCTTTTACTTTCTATTTTTAAGCTATAGATGCTAAAATATGTCACCGTTTTATCTCATAGTTTTAGAGTATTCATGCAGCCCAATATGCTAAACTAGGTAATGGTTGAATTCAAGAATTTGCTGGTAAAATTGCGCAATAATTAGGACCATGAGCATGTTGATAATTTTCTATAACGTAACGCTAAAATATATTTAAAAGAATCAATCATATTTGCTTAAAAGTTTGTAATTACATCATTTGGAAAAAAGAATTCATTCATTGCAGGATAAAATCCATTCATTCATTCAGGAAGAAAATCCAATGGTGGTGTGTATTAGTGAGCATCACGTTAACCAATTCGGCATTTTGCAATTGGATGGTTATGTGATGGCAAGTTCGTTCTGTAGATCCGGAATGGAAAAAGGGTGGAGTTGCTCTCTTCATTAAACCAGTCGCTTCCTTTTCCCTTATTGATGTCTCTAACTACTGCGTTGAAGGTTTCTGTGAATTGGTGGCCATTTCTGTTGAGCTAGGCAGTGGAAAAAACTTTGTATAGTTGGGATATATAGACCCCCCCTTAATTGCAAGGAGGTCTTCTACAAAAATATTTATGATTGTCTTTCACAGGTTATGAAAGGGAGTGCAAATACAATTGTCCTGGGCGATTTCAATATTGATTTAGCGGGTTCTTCCAAAGACTCCAAAACTATACTAAACGATATGCTGTCCTTTGGTCTTCGCCAAACCATTCGTTCGTATACACGAGAGTTTAAGAAGTCTAGGACCCTGATTGATCATATATACACAGATATACCTGAACCCTGTTTTTCGAGCTCTGTTTTAGTGTCATACTTAAGTGACCATCATGCACAGGCTGCAATTGTTGGCCCTCAATCATCTTCAAAGTCATCCCCAGCTCTTTTCCGCTACAACCGTGTTTTCTCAGAGGAAAACATTAGTCTCTTCAAATATTACTTGAATAAGGAAAACTGGGCTGATTTGTATTCATTGACTGACTTAAATGCAAAGTTTGAGCTGTTCTTGAGTCACATTGACTATTATTTCAACGTTTGTTTCCCCTTGGTCAGGAGAAAGGTCCCTTCAGAGAGTAGGGACAAGTGTAGGATTAAGCTAGATGGTGAGGCAATAAGGGTTAAGGAACAGTTAAGATCCTCTTACTTGGAATCGAAAGATTTGCCTTCTGTCCACCCCTTAGGCAAAGATATCTTGGCCTCAAGAAGTTGTATCGTAAGCTTATTCTGAAACTCAAGTCTGATAGTGTGGCTAAGCGGCTCAGAACGTCATCTAATAAAACCAAAACACTTTGGGGATCGTTAATCAGAGTCGAGGTTCACATGACTTTAAAAAAAGTACCAAAAACCAGAAATCAGGAATAATTTAGGAGAGGTTGTCAATGATCCCTCAGAAGTGTGTAATATTTTCAATTATTATTTTCTTAATGTGGGTGATAAGTCCAACAAGGTTCCGCCTAATATTAGCTCTTCTGCCTTCAGCACATGTCCTCTGAATTCGTTTTTCTTGTCGCCTACTAATCCTATGGAGATTGCTGAGTCAGTTCGCAGCCTAAAATCAAAGAATTCCGCTGGTTCAGATGGAATATCATCTGCTTTGTTGAAAAACGTAGTCTTAGAGCTGGCAGAGCCACTCAGTGAATTGATTAATCATTCATTTTCAATGGGTATATTTCCTGACTGTTTGAAACTCGCTATGGTCACCCCTTTGTACAAGAAAGGCTGCAATCTGGACTGTTCAAATTACAGGCCGATTTCTGTAGTTTTCAACCTTCTCTAAAGTTATAGAGAAAATAGTATTAAAAAGGCTTTGGAGTTTCCTACAGCAGAAACAAGCTGATGTTTCAACATCAATATGGGTTCACCCAAGGGAAAAGTACTGTTGACGCAATGTTCTGTGTCGTGCAGAACATTGTTGATACTATTGACTCGGGTAACCGGTCTAGTGGCTTATTTTTTGATTTAACTAAAGCCTTTGATTTAGTTGATCACGTTCTTCTTCTAAATAAATTGTCTATCATGGGGATTAGAGGTGTGTCGCACTTCAGTGGTTTCAATCATATCTGGTCAAAAGGGCACAGTTTGTTAAGGTGAGTTCTATTGATGCCGTCAAATAACATCTGCAATAGTTTTTCCACGAAAGGAACTATCAGCAAGGGCGTGCCCCAAGGTTCAATTTTGGGCCCTGTCCTTTTTTTAATCTTTATCAACGATCTTTGTAAGGGCTTAACTGTGCCAAACTTGTGCCTATATGCAGATGACACGTCACTAACGTTTTCTAATTCCTCCAAAGAACACCTGGAACTCGACACATTCTTAGAAGGGAATGCACTTGTTAATTGGCTTGAGCAAAACAGTCTTCAGGTAAATGTCTCAAAAACTACACTCATTGAATTTTCAATTAACAGCCATTCAAGCAAAAGTTTGCTCAGTATTCATTTGGGTGATGAAGCTGTTTTCTCAGAATGCTCCGTAAAATTTCTTGGCCTTATTATTGACTGCAATTTGTCTCTCCATCTCCACATAGAGCATGTATGTAGGAAGCTGAGTCAGGGTATTTTTGTGCTCAGAAATCTGGCTCGTTTCGCATCAACTGAAAATTCTTACTGCTACTTATTATGGCATCATCTATCCATTCATATCTTACGGGGTTTCCATTTGGGGTTCTGAAAGCACCAAAACTAAGTCTGTGTTTAGGCTTCAAAAGAAAGCTTTAAGAATAATTTGTCATGTCCCATCCAGAACCTCATGTGCTAACCTTTTTTCCTCCAACAAACTTTTAACTTTTTCCTTCCATTTATATTCTGGAAACCTTTATCATTTCTTCATAAAAACTTTCACCTTTTTAATAGATTTTTTCCGACTGACATGTATGGAACAAGAAGTAAACCCAGATGCATTATGAATATCCCGCCACACTCCACCTCATTTTTTTGAAAATCATTTAAAATATTCAGCAGTAATTCTTTTTAAACAGTCTTCCATTAAGCTTAAGATTAGTCCAATATTACACAGTTTTTTAGAAAAAAATTTAAAATGGTTGTTGATCGAGAAGGCTTACTATTCTGTTAAGGACTTTTTAGCTGATAAGATAGTGTAAACTTGAAAAAGTAAAATTATTTTATTGAGAGACATTATTATATTTTGTTATGATTTGTTGACTTAGCATATACATTGTTAACTTTGTCTACATGCTGAATAAAGCATTTGAATTTGAAAATTTGAATAAATGTTTTAAGATGAAACGTGACGCAACACTTAAATTCATAAGATACCATTTTTTGTTTACCAGGCATGTTACTTCATGTTGCATACATTTTGACATCTGTAGGAATAACACCCATGGAAGATGATACAATTAAATTCTCAAAACCTATTTTTATATATATTTAAAACATAGCGATAGCAAATGTACGCAAAAATATTATATCACTCGGCATTATAAAAATTATTAAGAATAAATGATACACGTTTAGTAATATTTTCTTTAGTTAATTAGTGTAGTAAGATAAATGTTATTATATTTATATATTTTGAATAAGTGTAATCTTAAATAACAATTTCTGTTGTAATGTTACAGTTTAATACTTCGTTCAAATGGTAAACTCCTTTAAGTTAACTTGTATTTTATTATCGTATAACATTGCTATATAACAATAATAAATAGATTAATAAATTTTATTTAGCAGTAAACTCAGTTCCTTTAAAAATGGCTAGAAATACCTATCCTTTCATCAGTTGAATGGCAAGTGAGGTCTTAATTACACCTGCGGAAGTTAGCCATTAGAGTAGTAACAGCGGCCGAGAATGCAAGTAACAGAGGCAGTACGAGCGTTTCCCTGCAGTTCGTGGTTAGACTTGTAAGTGTTAGCTAACAGGGAGAAATATCGCGCTCCAGATTGGAGGTTAATTTATCCGAGAGAATGCTCAATAAGAGACGCCCACAATTCCAAGTACTGTAAATCTAATTCGAAATGAATATGAATGTATGCATAGTACCTAAATGCTAATAAACTGCAAAATATTTTCTTACTTACCAACTAGCAAAATAAACTACGGCTAGATCCATTAAAACAACCAAGATATATTACAGTTTCACACTTATTCCAAATTCCGATATCTTCTGTATATTTGCTTTTCCTTAGATGAGCTCTAGTAATCTATATCAAGTATAACTCCGTCATACAAACTTGAAAAAATCATCCTGTGTTCTCCAGTGATAAAAGAATACCAATAAACACACAATGTCAAATTAGCCCAAGTTGATAGAAAATAAAAACCGCAATATTCTTCAGGTAAATGTACTTCCAAAAAACGCGATTTAGTATTTAGTCAGCTCCTCAGGGAAGTAGGCTTCTGTTCTTTTACTGTGCCAAATATCAGGCCTTTTAATACGTAGTCGCTAAGTTTCATACATACAACAGTCGATTATTGTTTGAGCTATTCTTTTAATATTTATATCGTAGCTCTGTAATATAAATATCATAATTAAAAAACTAGAAACGCTTTGCAAGTAATAACAGATAAATATTTTATGTAATCTTTAAATGTTGCCAATTATTTAGAGCATTTTATTTCATAGTAGGTAGTTATTGAATTTTGGATTAAATGTTAGAAACATTGTATTAATTTTAATATATCTTCCTATTAAATTACAGAAATTAATGTTATAAAAAACTGGTCATCGTCTTCAGTAATTTCCATTATGCATACGTATATTATATTCTTGATTATATTATTATTCTTGAGATTATTATTTCCTTTGATAGATGTGAATCTGTCCTCAGTTACTTAAAACTGGACAAATATTTATTCTTTCTAAGATAAAAAAATTTGTTCATGTTCGGTATAATTTTGTTTATATAAAAATCAAAGTTTGCCAAACTGTAAAAGATATAAGTTGGTCCGTTTTACTCTTGGATATTATAATTGTGATCTTTAGATATATTCCGCTTGATTGAATATCGGTAGATAAGTTTAATCCTTTCGATACAACTCATTCTCGACCTCGACAAGTGTCAGTGACTGACAAGTTTTCTGATCTTTAAATTTAATTTAAAATTATGTTACTTGCTAAAAAATCTAAATTAGCTCTCTTATTCTAAACTTATATAACCATAACAGTTATGAGAATGAGAAAGAATAGTGATATATTGTAAAAACATAACATTTATCAAATCGGTCTATAAAAATAATTAAATAAATATATATGTAAAAAAGTAATAACATTGGTGAAAATTAAACATGAGTAAATATGCCTGATATCGGTTTAAAAGCACTAATTTACTGTACATAAATCATGTCCACGTATTTACAACGACTTCTATATTCTTAGAAAAGTTTTTCCTGTGAGATTGTGCAGATATGAAGTTTCAAAATATTTGGAAACATGTAAATTACATTTACATGCTAACATTGAGATGTATTGTCCCATTAGTGTTGATAAAATTAAACATCTAAACTAATAGAGCATATTTTTTACATTAAGAAAAGACATATAATGTGATATCTACCTTTAATCTTACTGAGCCGGAAAAGATATTTTATAATCAAAGATTTTACTTAAGAATACATTTCTAAAGTAAAAAAGAAAATAAGCAATAGAATTTTTTTATAGTTAACTAGCGGGCCCGGCGCGCTTTGCTGCGCATTTCAATAATTTTTTGCAAAAGTTGCCCGCGGCTTCGCACGCAATTTCCCGTTGAAAACAGTACACTATATTCACTTATTCTTTTTTCTATCACATTCTAAACATTGCTGAGATAATTGATAGTCGTTCCATCGTGAGCCTCTTGGGCGTATTATGAAGTATGTACCATATTCCTGCCTCTATCTAGCTGTTACCCACGGCTTCGCACGCAAATCTTAAGAACCGAAGTCCTTATATTACTTAGTAATTTTTTTTTTTTACTATAATAAATTTTAGATTAAATTAGTTATATCTCCGATGCCACGATTGAGCTTGCTTTGTTGTCTCGATCGAGAGAATATGTACACACGGAGTTTTGAGAAACCATACTTCTGTCAAAAAAAACAACTAAGGTTGATTTTATAACATTCTTTATATTTGTAGCCAACGTAAGATAGTAATTATGATATCTGCATTACTCTTCTGATCAAGCATGAGCATGGTTTATATTAAATAAATATTGCAGTTAAAGGTGAATTTTTACGTCAAATTTGAATTGTATTATCTGGATAGTAAAGTCTATGTTTAACAGTGATTGCAAAAACAGTTTAAACAAAATTTGTCGTTTTCTCTTAAGCTTACTCTATGCTTTAAAACTATAAGTGTAATATATGTTTACAAAGAACAGCTGATTAAAAATTTGAAAAGACGTTAACATATGTTTGCTGCAATGCATTTCTTATGGGTATTTCTGTAACCAGTGGGGCGGAATTCTGAATCGGAAAGGGATGGGCATAGCTTATAAACCTTCTCCGTGGAAAAATACATATACGTACAAATTTTCATCATGATCGGTCCAATAGTTCACGATTCCATAAAGGACAAACATACAAACATTCATTTTTTATATATATAGATAATACAAAAATTGTACTTACGAGATACCCTTTTATCTCAAAATATCCCAAAAATGCAAACTCCGCCGGAATATCCTGGAATATAATTACACATTTAAAAATAGAAATTCTTGTTATTTTATAAGCTTTATATTTAATACGTTATCCGTTTCTTAATCGCAGCATTTTCAGCTTTTCCCACTTTATTCAACTAAATTGAATATCTTGTAAATGACTTGATAACATTTTTAGTTAAGTCTGTATAATTATTCCAGACATTCAAGTCTACACCAAGAGCAGAGTTACAAGCTTGTGAGCAGTCAGAGACGAATTAGCTCTGAAGATTAATGTCACTTTGAAACCCTTGTTCTGTGGTAAACCTCACTCGACCCTTGACGTGGAGTATGCCACAATACATATGACAGGCAGTTAAAGTTAGGCAAAGGAAACGTTTTAGTTATAACCTGTTATAACACCACTCCGATTGCGAGGATGTCGTTATAATGAATAATAAATCTGATAAAATAGTATAAATAAAACACACTCCATGTTAAGTCTATTCTAGAAAATAGTTAATATTATTTTTCCAAGTTTTGTAGGATATAAGGCTCTTTCTGCAGAGAATAAGATGCACTCTATTCCAAAAGCAGATTTAAAACTAAAACACGGAACCTCAATATTTCAAGTTTTCAGTAACTGAGATCCTAAGTTATATCTAACCTTAAATATGTTACAGTGCAATGATGGGGTGTATAATATAAATTGCTCTATACGTTTATCCAATCTTTATCCAATATATTATCTAAATAGTATATATATATATATTATATATATATATATATATATATATACATACATACATACATACATATATTTCAATTAACAGTATGTCACTGTGAAAATTCTCCTATCGAACACAATTTATCATGTAATTGAACAGTGTTTGCTTCGAAAAGCATATTTAAACTCCGGCCACGTTATCATAAAAAAAGAAACCCTGGATTGCATACAAATTTAGAAATATATTAAGTCTTAACCATGTTGCTTTGGACTAACACTCTAAAATGTCTAGTAGCCAAACAGCAGAGGCTTAGTTTAAACTGAGTCTCCGTTTAAATGGACTCTGAAATAATAAAAAATAATCTCAGCCTCATGTATCCGGCTTGAGCAGATGAAGAAAGAGATATTTATTGCCCGTAGTAAGTACAGCTTTTTACTAAATATTTTTAATAAATTTGTTATCATCTTAATAGTCTAACTAGTTTAAAAGATAAAATGTAAACGCTTTCTTAATTCCAAAACATATAGTTTGCTTACCACAGTTCTAGTATTAGTTCCAGATAGAAAAGAATTTGTTTAATTAATCAGTCATGTGTGGGCTTTAATTTTTATAAAGGAGAACGCACCTTACCGTTTAAAACTCTTTGATTACGGACATTTTAAAACTTGTATAATACAGTATTACAGTATTAGATAATGTTTAAAAACAGCCATGCACATATTATTTACAAGCGTATGTCATAAACTATTTAAAATAATTACCTTGGCATGGATAATAATTCAATAAACTAATAGTTGTAATTAAATGACTTCTTTATAAAAATGTGTAGGATGAGCTGACCTTGAAGAGCCATGCACAACATGACATGTCTGCTTTGAAATTTGAAAGTTTTGAGATACAAACACGGAACCCTATTTTTTGTGACACCGTGTAACTGAACAGAGAGTTGAAATTATTTTAAAAAAACATTCATTGGGACCAATTTAGTAAGGAATCGATTTAAACTAAACCTCTGCCACTTAGCCGTTTGTAAACATTTAAGGACTTGTGGTCCAAAAAATCCTGTGTAAACCATGATTTTTGATATTGGTTCAAAGTTTTCCAAACATTTTTCTTCTTTTGGCCTGAATACGTTAATGCTTTACATTGTTAGTAAAAAACAGTTGATATAGATTATTTAATGATTTATATATATTACAACTTTGACACTAGGTGCCTCCAAAACCATTTGGTATCAAAGACCAAACTGGAACTAAACTATTATGAAGTTAGATGACATTGCATCGTCAGTGTATCATACACAGATCAAATTAGATTTCTTATTTTAGTTAGTTTTCAGGTTTCTATTTTCCTAATGGTCTTAAATTCCTATATTACTAAATTAAAAAATATTTCACGATGTTTAATGTTTGTTGGGATGTTAAAGAAGCGCTACCAAAGTAATCACAAAATTCATAAAGATTGAGAGAGGAGTGGTGAAAAAGAAGATTAGCCAATTTTGTAAGCTGCCTGCAGGTCCATTAGTTAGTCTATTCACAGCGCGGTACAGTTCCCTTTTTTTTGATT
>NW_025780713.1:0-18063 GCF_021130785.1 Homalodisca vitripennis
TTATGAAACTAATGGTAAAATCCACCTTTATGAGATTGTAAAATTTACATTTTTTTAAAGAATTCTAAGCCGAAATGTGCTAAATCACCGACCCGTTCAAATTGTCCAAATTTAAAAGATGAATTCAAAACAGTTTGAAAATACATCACTTTTCGGAAATACAATATGCGTTCCTTAATAGTGCTTAATTGGCCACAGTTTTTCGATCTTCTTCTATCAATTTATTGTGTTTTCTTACTTTCAATCTTAAGGAAATAAAAACGGTATAAAATTATCGATTAATCTAACATTATCAGTTCCAAGAATATGCTTGACCCATCTTGTTTGTTTTTAAAGTTCCAGAAATATAAAACTGGACGTTAGACGAGCAAAAGTTATCTCCAAAATCAATATTAAACTCAGTTCTTTTATTCGGTTCATTCAATTGTTGTTTACTAATTGGATAGAAGAAATTTTTTAAAATCCGCACCTTTCAATATCACTAGCATATTTTCTGTAGTCCGCAATTTAATAAGAGGAAAATTTAGCGAAATTTTAAAACATCATGTATAAGACAGATATCATTTTTTCATTCGATCTAATGTACGTTTTTATAAGAAAAGATATAAATTTTAGTCATTGTTTAATGATCTACTTCGTCATATTCGGGATTACCTCTTCCATAAATTTTGCGATCTCGGTCACATTTTTCAATAAAATGTGCACAGGATTGTAAACCGCTATCTATAATATTGTTCCAATCAACTGTATCTTTATTTTCATCCAAAAACTTTATACTCATGTGTTGATAGAGGCAAAGAACAGACATTATGATCTTTTTAAATTGATAATGTATATTTTCTTGAATGAACTCGGGGGACAGATTTTGATATTTTGGCTATGTCTATACCAATTCAATTTGTTTACGTATATATCTCATCATATCTTCGGATAATTCATATTTTTGAGAAATTATTCATCCCAATGAGTTCTTTTTTCATATCTCTTTCGGGTTGCATTATAAAAAGATCGAAAGCCACTGTAATGTCCCCGCCATCTCTAATTTATTAAGAATAAAAATTCAAGTTGTTATAAATTGGCTCTTTTTTAGCGTTTCATATTCAGCACATTTTCCATAAATTCTTTTAACCTCCATTGTTATTTGCGTAATATTTTATATCATTTGTTGCAGTTTTTTCTTTACATCTCACACAGTATTATGAGCGCCATTTTATATAAGGAAATTTTTTCGTGCATAAAACCCTGCGTGAAGTCCTATTTCAGTAAGATCTTCCTAGAACATTATTAAGTTTTTTCTTCTATTATTTGAAATTTGTCAACATAAGAATCATTGTATTCAACAAATTTATGACCAATATTCCTCAAAAGTTTTCGTAGCAATCTAAACTAAACTTTTCAAAAGACTCTTTTAATTTAGTAAGTTTTTCATTAATTTCACCAAACATCGTCTACTGATCTTTTACTTCTTTCATCAAGTTTTTCATAGACTTCTGTTGTAAAATCATTTAACATGCTGTTTTTGATTCTCATAATTTTGTTTTAGTTCATTTAAACTTTTTAATAGGATCTTTTAATTGAATCATTACAACAACATCAAATGGATTAATTCCTTTACTAACACTGGAATTCTTTTTCCTTTAAAATCTAAGGCATTTTTAATATTCGGATCATGTTAATATCAACAATATCGATGTTTTCTGATAATTTTAGAGGTTTTAAAATTTGTTTTCTTTAACAACAACATTAATGTTTGTCAATACCAGGTCGAACACCGACAATTCTTTTTTTATTAGCCAATACTAAACATAATTCTTTTCAACTTTGATCGCTTCAGTAATTTTTATCAGCTTTTTCGATATGAGACTTTAAAATTGGTAAAATTATTTTTTTTGATCCATCTTCAAAATTCTTTTTTTCAATGTTTTTTTTTTTATCAGCATACTTCATTTGAACTCATGAAATTTGCAAGTTTTTTATCATATTCTGCATTTAATATCGTCAGTCTCGACAGCAATACATATCTGATTCTGGGAAGGTTTTGTATTTAAATTTCTAACTTTGTTATCCAATCTCATTTCTCAAACTATCAAAATTCAAACTTTGTATCTACATTTTGAATAATTTGTGTTCCAGATACGTCTAAATATATTTTGTGAATCCATAATTTATTAAGTAATAATTTGTTAACAACTTCTTTAAAATCTTGTACCATCACTCAGTTCATTCAACAACAAAAAACACATAATTGACCACAAATTGGGGGGATCTCTTATAGTCTTGAATCTGAGGAATCAATTGTAGTAGACGCTTGATTTTTTCTAATTATTTCATCAATTCTATAGGTTGTCTTGTCCTCAAGTTCTTCCATACGAATCAAAAGAACATGCATTCTTATCATTTTTATAATAACAAATTCCAGATGCGTTCCACTTCCCAATAATCGAGTCTAAATTCACAATTCCACATTCAAATTTCTTAACTTTTTCAGGTAATGTATCTCTCATGATGATTCCTCTAAAATGTTTAATATTCTTTGCAGATTTCTTCCAATTCCCCGAATGTTTAAAGGTTTGATTTCAAATTTTTTTTTCAAATGTTTTGAGTTCACGTAATTCAAAGATTTTTCAGTATAATCCAGATCCTGTTGTAACATCTTCCAACTTCTTTATCTTAACCAATTTAAAAAATGTTTTCGAACAATTAGGAAATTCACAATCCTTTTTAACTGATTGGCATGCAGCTTTACGATACATAAGGTAAATACAACATTTTAACAACTGGAATATTTTCATCCAAAATCTAATAAATCTTTCAAAAGTCCACCATTTTTTAAGTTCTTATTCAACTGATTATAAGAAAATTCTATTCTGGGTTCCTTTATTGTTTTTCTTTGCATGTTTTTCGAGTTTATTGTATTGTCTATTTGTTAAAAACTATCTTTATCTTCGCCAATTTTTTAGTTGATCTATTTATAAATTGAATTACTAACGGGTATTTTCTTCTTACAAAGCGGTGGATTTTATTTTTTCTTTCTGATTTTTTGCTGTGAAATTTACATTCACCTCCCATTTATATAGTTAAAATTTCAAGTTCTCTTGCGATTCCCCATTCCTACGTTTTCTCTTTTCAAATAAACATTGCTCCAGCTGTTGGAAGCGCAACAAATCTTTCACTCTAAACTAGAATCTTTTGATAAAAAAATCTATCACATTTGCCTTATCTTGCAAATAACTTATATCTGCTATATGTCTGGAATTTTGTGTTCTCTATGTTTTGCATAAAAAATTATTCGTGTTCCATAGCAGCTTGATCTAAGTTATTTCACACCAGGGGATTTCTCCTCTTTTTAGTCTTTTTTTCGAGTTTTGTGCCAGGCCCCACAGATACTGACTAAGTTGGTTAAGTGTAAGTCCAAAAGGTAAATTGTTGATAAAATCATTCAAAAGTCCACTACCCTCTAATCATAGAATAAAACTTATTGCCGGCAAAATTTCGTTTTTTAAAATATTTAATTCCATCAGGTTTATTTCAATCATTTCGTCAAGTTTGTTCGAAATAAAAATCTTTAATTATGCTTATCTTTTCATTCAAAAAATTGATATATTTCCAGCCTTTTCTTGAGCATTAAATATAATTAAATTCAATTCCATCGAGTTGTTGTCCAAAATCGTCGATTATATTCTGTATTCATCTTATTATCACTGTATTTTCTCACACCTGGATCCTTCGATTCGTTTTTCCCAAATTGGTTTAATCATAATTGAGATATTTTGTTACCTTTACTTGACTTTGGTTTCTTATGTTGATGGATCAATTATTTTTGTAAAATTGAGATCAGATTTCCATAAAAAATTTCTGTATACTTTTTCAAGTTCTTCTTCAGAATATAAACCGTCTTTGGGAACATCAGTGCCTGTTAATAATCTCCATAAAACCCTGAGTACCTTCGTACATTTTTTCCATTAATATTTGATATCATTATGTTCAAAATTCAACGAGGCAAAATTTCCAATCATAAAAACTGTTCTTTTTTTTATCCCAACAATACAAACAAATTTATCATTCCTTTGCTCTAGGAAGAAATTTTTTACCAATTTCACCAATTATTATATCCGTTGTTCCAGGACTTATTGGGTTTCAAAACTATGGTAGAGTCTTCAATGATTCTAGCGTCTAAAAAAAAAAAAAAAATTGGTGTTGACGATGGTTAATTTTGGCAATTCAAAACTCAGATTCTGGGAATTGAGAATAATCGGCAAATTTGTCGTACAACTGGAACCAAATTCATCAAATTTTGATTATCACTTAAAAACATTTTCAAATTTGCCCTCAACATTTTTTATTGCAGATGTTACAAGGGTTGATTGATTTTTTTGAATAATTCTATGTGTTCTTTTTTCATCCATTTCGACATCTGTTCTTTAAATTCTGTTGATACTAATTTCTTTTCTTATTTTTGATCAAGTATTTTTTTGCTTCTTCTGAAGTTACGTTCGCCATTTTAATTTAAGGGGAAAAATGTTGAAAACGTGAACGTTGGAAACGAGGAACACGAGAAAACGTGAACGAGAACGAGGAAAAACCCGTGAACACGAAGCGTTGAAGAATACACAGATGAAAACGTGTAACGTAAACACCGTGTAACGTGGAACACGAGCGTGAATACCGTGAACAGATTTACCGTTTTTCAGTTGTTTTCATAATGTAAATAAAAAGTAAAGATAATGTAAAAAATAATTGTAACAAATAATTTTAATCGGAGTAAAATTTGTCCAGACACTAAGCAAGCATTTATATATAGAAACAATTTATTCAAATACTTTAACCATTTTTTAGGCTGTTCAAAGTGTAGATTAATAGTTAAAAAATCCATAGTCTTTTCTTTCCAAACTTTTATCACATAATTCATTAAAGTGGTTTTTAAAAACTCAATATCAGATCCCACATAATTGTTGTAAATTTTTTCTCGGAATAGGTGATCGTCTTGCTTAAAAACACACAACATATTCAAAATTATTTCTAATAACTTGTTTATCAAACCTTTGAAAAGCATTGGGGAAAGATAGATTACAAGAATATGTTTTCTGTGACGAGACATTACGAAATATTCCTTAATAACGTCCTGATTTTCCAAAATACAATCATCAAAAAACGATATTAACGAATTGGGTTTAACATTTGCTTAACGGAACTATGTCCTCAGAAGCATTATAAAAAAACAAAAATGTGGAATATTTCTTTGTTTTTTTTTTTTTTTTTTTTTTTTTTCTTAAGTTCTTCTTCATTATTTTTGAATCCTTTTGTTGTTTAAATTTTTTGTATTACGTCTTGGTTTCTAAAGATTTACTAAAAAACATACAAATTGGAATTAAGGAATCCAACGCTATTGTAGATTACAATGTCAATAATAAAGTTGTTTTTCCACATCCATTTGAACCAACAAGATTAATCAATCTGATTAGGTTGATCTTACGTATTTTCTTCCAAAACGTTTGAAGGTTTTTATCTGATCTTTTTGCTTTAAAAATTTCTCCATTTAAATTTGCGAAAATGAAGCTGTTCAAGTTTGACTTCAGAAAAGCTCTAAATTATTTTTAAACTTGGGAACATCCTTATTATTTAGAGGAAGAATACAAATTATTTTATCGGTTTATTAGCGAGTTTTTATTCTGACAATTTTGTAATTAAAAATATTAGTGAAAGTTCTCCTTATTGTATTCTATAGGGTATTTAGTGGAGAAGAACATAACAAAATATTATGGTTTAAACAAAGCGATATTATCACTTTCGATCAAATTAAAAATTCCCTTAAAAATTATCTGAAACACATTCAAAAAATTCAGAATAAATCTTTATAACCTTTTGACACGGGCGATAAAAACAAGTTTGAAATGCAAATAAACAATTATCTCTCTAATAAAATTCAAATAAAAATCACCAGTAATAGAATAATGTTTTACCAAGCAAATTATTGTAGATTTATTAGGGTTTGTTCAAGAAGAAAAACTATTGAGCCAAATCAGGTATATTTAGGAAATAAAAACGCCAAAAATATTAGACCGTTCGAATGTAATTGAAGTACATTGTAATCTCGTTGTTTGAACTCCTAGTTTTTTGGAAAAATCATACCGAACATTCTTCACAAAGAATCGGGAAAAATTTTGTACTACTTTCTTTCCAAATGTTGCTTATGGATCATAAAATTAGTGAAAAAACTCGAATGAAATTGATTATATTCCAATTAGAAAAAATATTAAACGAATTCAAAAAAATCGTTCTAACTATACAAGACTCTGAGGGGAAAATTTATTTAAATAATGGGATGTAACAACAACAATATATTTAAGATTGTTGAAAGCAACGGAACATTGAATCAAGGGGAGCTATTGAATATGCTTAACCTTCAAATTTTTCAAAGGAAAACAAACTTGTTGAATGTAATAAATTAACAGGAGTCTATCCCATAGGACCCCTTAACAATCTTCATCCTGGACCCTGTTTTTATCAATGGAAATCTGGAACTTTATACTGAAATAAAAAATCTACTAGTTAAAAAATGTTTGCTATCTAAATGGAGTCTGTTGTGGGATCATACTCAATAATCAACTTACATTCAATAATAAAGACATTTGCACGATTGTTGACGCTCTGGAAAAAATAATGAAATTTGGTTTAAGGCTAAAAGATGTTGCCAGCTGAAAATATTGGAATTTTAAAACAAATACGAGACAAGCTACTACATAGATCATTGGTTAAAGAAAAATACCAAAAAAAAGCTTTGAAAACATAGATGTCTGACAAGGGTATCGAATCGCGACTCTTACAAAAATTACATCCAGACCAACTATTTTCGACCTTTATACTCAAAAAATAATAATTGCTTGTTAAATTTTTTTCTATTAAATGGAGTCAGTTCATAGATCTAAGAAAATAATCAAAACTTACATTCGTATAACAACGAAATATCTTAACGATTTGTAGACGAAAAACAATGGTGATCTGGTTTAAGGCTAAAGATGTTGACAGAAATTTTACAATATGAAAATACTAGACAAGCTATCATAAATAATATTGATAATGACGAGAAAATAGCCTTTTAAATATATTAAATTACAAGAGTTCTATGCCACATAGACCCTTTCAAAATCATTCATCTGACCACTATTTTCATTAATGAATCATGGATTTTATTCTTTAATACTGAATTGATCTAATAAATTAGAAGCAAAAAATCCTTTCAAAAGTGGGTTACCAAAATGAGTTATTTACCCTCCATTAGAAAATTTGGTGTGAAGTACAAACCTTGAAATACAAAGATTAAATATTTAGAGGATGAAGTTAAACACTTGTGGCAAAATTATAAATATGAAATCAAAATACGGAAATAAATTGCAAAACAACACAGTGTAAAAATTGACTTAATGAAACCAGATCTTGTTTGTAAAGATTTTGATAAGAAAAAACACCATGTTTTTGTATTAATTAAGAAGAATCACCATGTGGGAATGGCCTTATTACGTTACTACAGAGCTCAGAAACGAGAAATACCAAACGATTTTAAAACATCTAAAAATAAAATTATCCTGAATTAGAGATTTTGTTCATTGATGACGAACCAAATCTCTATCAATCTGTATAACCAAATGAAAGAATCTTTGAATATTTTATACAACGGAAATCATTTTAACTACAAATATGGACAGGATCTCAGACTGATGTTTATAGAATAATCTAAATTGCACGTTGAAAATGTTTCTAAATTTTACTAAAACATTCGAAATTGATGTGAATATTTTGTTTGTAAATGTCTTTTTATAAGACTAGGTAACCATTGAGAGTTCTTCCACTTTCGCATTGAGTCGGTTTATTTTGACTTTCTCGCGAAAATTCTTCTAGCACAATCTCTACTAAAAAGCCTTCTTTTTATCTTTAACTATAATGCCAATCACAAAATTTGGTAAATATCCTTAATTTCTTTACAAAATACAACATTTTTTCTCTTCTAACGTTAATTTTTTCTATTTTTATCGTATAATTCTTCTTTCATATTTTTATTACAATCCTTACAATAACAGTATAATCCGTCTTTTCTAGTCTTATCATGATAAAACTTTGATAAATCTTTAAATTTCTTCACACTTTGTACATTTCTTTTCAGCCTCCATTTATATAGAAAAAAAATTAAAGCTTTTGGGACTTTCTCAATTCATTATTCATAAAAACTTTCCGGTTATTTTCTTCATTTATTTAAATCTTTTATACTAATAAGTTACAGGATTCTGTGTTATTAACTTGATAAATCACAAAGATTTCTCTTGACCAATTGTTCTTATATTTGTTCGAAAAATGTTTGTTTTTTAACTAAACAATTCTTACATGATCATCGACTTTAAATTTAGTTTTCGTTTGTGAATTTCAGGTGGAACATTCTTGATAAACGGGTCTCTAAAAACTCCTTTTTCTGCATCCTTATCTACATCTTTGGGCTTCATTTTGATTGTGCTAGGTGAACCGTATTATTGTTAATTTGTGACTATTTTTTGATGAAATATCGTTCCATTATTTAATGTTTTTATTAATCTCAAAAAATTACTTTCATTCTCTCATTTTGAGTTCTTGTTATATCTCTCTACGATACTTGATTTCTCTCTTCGTTTTCAGTGATGATAAATCTTAATGTTGTATTTTCATCAAAACTTCGTTAAATTTCTTTATTTTTAAAAACTCTAAAACCTCCTTATCTGTATGAAGTAGATTTGGTGGGTTGTGAATTGATCTTTATCGCGTCTTTTACTATATCTTCGAAAGCTTTTGAAACATCCTTGCCGTTTTTTCTTTTGATTAGCTCCTTGACCAAGCATATTTTGAGAAAGTTTCAATAACATTTAACATATACTTAATATCCATCAATTTTGATCCGATTAATTAGACATTATTACTAAATCTGCTTGTCCCATAAATCGTTCATTCCTAAAGTTATAATTTTTCTCTTTTTAAACTTTATTTGTACTGGTGCATGAATTTCTCTAGCGTTCAAATTCTTATATCTTCTTTATTTCTTCATTCCTTTCTTTACTTGTTTTTCATAAAGGGATTCTTTATAAATTTATCTCTTATTTGTCTTACATTTTGAACATTTTGCAGCAATTCTATACAACCCGTTTTGAGTTTGAACGATTTTAGAATCTATATTTTTCGTTTTTTTTCTTGCATTTGTGGCAGTGGAATCAAATCATCTTCCATTTACATGTCAAAGTTTCCAAGTTTATTTAACTCATCTAATATATCAGATTTTGCTTCATTTTTATAGCCATAATGGTACTGTATCGATCTTATTTATCTAGGAAACAATTCTCTTATCCTCTTTAGGCGTTCAGTGCTAACTTGTTTATAGTGACGGTGTACAAACTCATTGTTTGTAGCTTTTGATTACTGTTTATCTCCCTTAAATTATTCTTTATCTTCGAACTAACATCTCTTCAAGTTTTCGATATTTATTGTTTTATTTACAACGGCTTCTCTTAATCCCTTTGCATCTTACTGGATTTTTGTCTAGATATTTGTACGAGTACATTTTCGATCTCAGTCCACAAAATTTCTTCTAAAACTACGCTATTTAACTCACCCTTTGGAATTTCCCTATTACCTTCTTATTTTTAGTAGTGAAACATTCGTGATCTTTTGGATAATCACTTGTATCAAAAGTCATCTATATTTTCTTTCAATAATTTTAAAAAGGATCTCGTTTCAATTCTAGAAAAATAACTGTCTGTATCATTGTAACACAGATTCAAATCCTGGATCAAACTTCTTTAATTTATCGTAATTAAAAACTCGTACATTAACAATTTTGATAGGTCAGAAACTGAAAAATTCCTATGTAGACTCGGTGTGTTAAATTTAACCTTTTGTTTGTACATGATGAACTCGCTATCCAGTTGTCGTCAAAGATATTAATGCATTTTGAAGTTCGTTTTCTTGGCCCTGTTTCATTGAAAATTCTTCATTTCCTAGTTTGTATTTATCACATCTATTTCGCACATTTTCCATACTTTTTCCAAAATCTGAGTTGTTCACTCAGCTTTTAAATAAAAAAAAGTCCTTTTCGAAGTCACTTGTAGCTTTGGTTCTCATGTTTGTGTTAAAATCAATGTACTTTTTCATAAAAGGCTTCTGATTCATAATGCAATAACTCTATTCACTATGTTTCAAAATCATACCTTTGTTCCAAATTGAACTTCAAATTTCTCGAATGGAACAACGTATTCATTTTTATCCTGTAGAGTTGTGCAAAGTTTGTTTTTAATATTATTCTGGTAGCAAAGAGGTAAATCCTTGTGATTGTCGTTGTAAAATTTGTTGGATATTCGTATGGATCGACTTCAAGAAATATAACCATCAATCTTCGTCGCCAGTGAGTCCAAAAATTGTTTCTCTGCCATTTTGCTGTTGTATACGTTTTAGGTTCCATTCACTTGATTTCGTTTATCTGGTAAATTTTGCCATGAGGCCATACCCATTAAAGGGTTGTTTGCATCGACGTACAACAGTTAGTTTTCGGGCTTTGTCATTATCAAAATCTTTCCAAATATTTGATTATTTGCTTTAACATATCGTTTAATACATTGAGAAATGCCTCCGCGGAATACCTTTTTCCGATCATCAAATACATATTATATTCACTAATTAACTGTAATTCTATCTTCGTTAATTTATAACATAGCGTCCCATGCGAGACTTGGAGCTGTGTTAGATAATGTGCTGGAATCAAGTTTGTAACAATTTAGACAAATATTTCTGAAATTTTCGAATATATCAGCAAGCAATAAAATACATTCTTGGAATATTGTACAAAATCAGAGTAATTTCCAAGATTTTTCTCTTTTAATTTGTTCCAAACGCTCAAATAGTGTTGATAATCTTTCTCAGATATGCTTCTCGTCTGTCAATAGATGAATAGAAATCTTGAATTTTCAGGTCTTCTGTGTAATAAAGTTTTGCGAATACTATCGATAAATTTCATAGGGACGAAATATTCCTTTTCCAGATAGAATTTTAAAGATTTCTTTCTTCGTCATTTGGTTGTCTATCTAGAATTGCGTTCAATATTCTTCCATCCTGCTATAAAATGATTTGTATGCTTTCGAAATCATCTTTTTTGATGAGTTTTTAGCTAAACTTTTTCTATAGACGAGGCCATTGAATCTGAACGTGTCTACGAATGAAACACTTGATGAACTTTCTTGGATTTATCATCTTGTCAAACTCATACCCATATTCCTGAATTTACTGAATATATCTATATATCGTTCATCGGTGGTTTGCGATCAAGATCAAACCATTTCCATATTGTTTAGCCAATTCTTTTATGTACAAATGAGTATCGTAATTTGACATATTGTGGGCAGAAGAAACGGGAATATTTTGGAGGAGGAACTTTGAGATTCAAGTTTACTCAAGATTAAATGAGCTGAACCTCTAAATGTTACCTGTTAAATGGACACATGATCTCGTACTTTTTTTCTTGTTTGATTATCAAAACCCTCACATTCACAAATTATGACCAAAGGACCTAGAATTTTGGGTATACGCTAATTCTTTCTTCTTCGGTCAATTTCATAGGTTTTTTTTTGTTTCTTAGAATTATACTTTTTAGACTATGTATTTTGATATTTTTATTGAGCTCTTACAAACAATTTTTGGCGAGGAACATTAGGGCAAATCGTCTTCATTTTCGGGCGTATTAACATATCGGTTATATACATGCGATTCGTCACATTTGACACTAAATATAGGAGTAAAAAACCATAAGGAATGTGTTTCTGAATCTTCGTTGTAGGTCGATTTTTGCGGCGACTTGTTTTTTGCATGTGGGACATTCTTCTCTAATATGCTTTCAAAAATCCTATTATAAATAACGTCCAAGGATGAGAAAATTTTCTTTTTGATAAATTAGTAAATGTTGTTGTTTTGACCTGGAAACGGGCATAATTGGCTTACCCTACTTACAAACCTTTCATGTTGTTTGCAAATTTCTAAACATGATCTGGTTTAAAATCTCCCAGATTTGTAGAAATGGGCCTTACAACATCTTTTATCATAAGCAATTTTTTATGTTCAGTGTTTAGATAACTGAGGGAATACTCACGAGCTTATTTAAATCGGTTATCAAAAATATAATGAGATTTGTCTTTCTTTCTGCGGGCGTTTAACATACAATAAGTCAATGATTTAACTCAGCGGTCGTATTTTTCAGAAATTTGTCAATGGAACAATATTGAGTTTATTCATCATAACTGTAGATATTTATAGACATTTTTGGATATTTGTACTTGGAAATTGTGACTTCGTTTTTCAAATAATTGGTATAATCTTTTAAGGGGAACATTGGATACTCGAAACCTGAAAAATATTTCGTCATTTACAAATTTTTCATATTGTTTTGATCTTTTCGCCAGTCTCTTTCGGGTTTTTTTTTCAATAGCACATCGGATAGAATAAATAAAGCAATAATCATCTTTATTTTTGATATTTATACAAGCTCGCTTTTTTTATCTTTTATTTTCTTTGGCAAATCGATATATGATCCTGTTGCGTTCATAAATTCGTGTTTATTTAAGGCTCAAAAACTAATTGTTTCACAAACTTTTAAATGTCCATCCAGAACCCTTATTTGGAATGATTTGTTTGTTCACGATGTGTTAATTTATTAAATATGTTTAGAAATAAAGTCGGCTTTTACATCATAGATCTCTGTCTGCTTTTATAAGTAAAGTTACATTGGACACGTTTGTGGTTCACCCGTTCACTAAAAGTTCTTTCGTATTCACATTCCAAAGAGAGATATCCTTTCATATTTTTAAACATTCTCTTGAAATTTTTCTATTAAACTTTTAATTTCTGCGCCTCATAATTGATAGATATTTGTTAAATTGACATGGAATTATCGTTTAAATTTGTTTAAAAATGTATTGGTTGAAAAAGGGACCGTGTATTGAGGATAACAACTTCTACATCAATGATATTTGTTAGGGTTTTCGTTAAGAGTTTTGTCCCAATTTCTTCGATCATTTCAGACTTTAGTTTTTATCGTTTGGTTTTCAATGGACAAATTTATTTCAGCGATTGAATGAATTCTTTTCATCTTCTTTAAATAGATATAGATCTTTTTTATCTTCCTTAAAGTTTTTCGTGATTTAAATTCTCGTAATTTTTCTATAATTGTACATCTTTTCATGGTCGGGACAATTTTGATTTTCTTTAGCCCACTTCCTCAAATAATTTAGTTCTTTTTCATTAAATATCTTTATTATTTCAGATGATTTTTCGAATTATAATGATAGGGTTATAATGGCTGGTTCAAAAATATCTTTTTTGCAGTATGGAACATGATACCTTTTTCCTCTCCATTTAAATAGGGAAAATTTCTTAACTAATAATTTGAAAAAGTATTGATTTTTACTTGAATTTGACAGAAATCAGCACAAATTTCTGGTTGAAACTGTGATAGATTCCTTCTATTTATTATACGAAAAATCGTGTAAACTTATAGAACTTAAAATTTTTGAAAAAAATAGTATAATTATTAGGGACAAATATAGTACTTTTATTACTATATTGGTTTGTTATGAGGTAATTTAAAGTTCTTTAAAACTATTTTTTCAATTAATTTTTTCTTTAACTTTTCCAAGATTTTCAATTAAGATTTTTAATATATTTACAACAGGATATTTTCGTAGATTAGAAGCAGATTATGAGATTGATTCGAAGCAGAATTTGGACTAACGTTTCAGCTTAAGAAAGTAGAATCAAACAGCTATTTAGATTCGGTTTATTGTTTAGGTTCATGATTTATAGATTCGTTTTATGGGTTTCAATGACACAGTATTTTACATTGATTTTCTGGACTGTCCAAAAGTGCGCTAGAAACCGCCATATTACTATCTACTGTTATGTATTACCATGAAACTATTTTTGTAGTGTATTATAAATACCGATATTGTTCTATTATTGGAATTGGACTACTTCTTTTAGCAGGCTATTGATGTATGTTTTGCAAGTGATGGAAAACTTTCGTTTCACGTCACGGATACGAAGCGTCAAAGTATGTTCGCTCTGTAGGGCGCAAGGGGACGGGGAACTATCATGGCTATTTTATGTGGCCATCTCCAATTTTAGTGGCTATCCAGGCGTGCTAAACTGAAGAGGTTACTATCGATTCTTATTGAAGTGACTACTTCTGTTTGGTGGGCTAGTGGTTTGGTTTCAAATTTATAAATCTACGAACTACTAATTTATTTATTAAACAATCCAACATAAAATGTATTATCTTCCTAAATCATTTAATAGCAGTATTCTAAAGCTCAACGTATTTTAAATTGAATTTTGAGCATGGTTAATATAAGTTCCTATTCCAGCTCACTAATAGTTTCAATCTAGAAGGTTGTAAGAGTTTACTCAGGTACAAGTCGTCGAGAAGGATCGTATAAAAATAATTACGGTTATAAAACAGATTGTAATACACATTTTTCTAAGAAAAACGCCAAAACCAATAATTGAGTTTTTTAAATAAAAATGTATTTTAACTATGTTCAGACGGAAAAAAAATAAGTACAACGAGATATGGAAATACCAAGTGTTTCGTGTGTCAGCAACATATTTAGCTACATTTTTTATTCCAGAAACTGTTATTTCATATTTCGGTAATCATAAAACTAATAAGTCCATTTTTTAGAACTGATGACAATGAAAATGAAGCAATTATTATGGAAGTACGAGATTGTAGTGAAAACTATCCTGATTAAATTATAGAAACTAATACAAACGATAATAAAGAAAATTTATAAATTTTGAAGTCAGTAATCATTGTAATATATAAAATGTAAATAAAATTACAAAACTATGTGTACAAAGTTAACACAAAATAGAAACATATTTTATGTATCCATTTAATAATTATAAAACGTACTTTTTCAAGATATATATTCACAGCACGTTATAAGAAGGGGTCACTTCTGTCAGTTATTCCCAAGACTGCATTTAGTTTTTTTTTTATATTCGTAGTATACAACTGCATAATGCATAATAAAACGCAAAGTTATATAATTTTCCTGTAATGTACAATGATTGAAACACTGAACAAATTCTATCAGTAAAATATTCCGAAATGTGTGTGGTATTTCTGGATACATCGCATGTTGAGTGGGCGTAATACTACAAGGTTTTTTTAGCTTTCAGAAAATTTAACAATTTATATGGAAGAGTAACATTTTATATACAAAAAATCGGTACTACGGGATAGCAATTATATTAATATATATTCAGACTTATTCGTAAATCAAGTATCTCACAGCGCATAGTAACATTGTTTGAAAACGCCTTGAAAGTCATCTCAGCCCCTACAACCTCTAACCACTAACCTCCTACCCACGTCTTCAACTCCTCAATTTATCTCAATTTACGTGCTCTTGCAGCATCAAGGATAATATCATTACACTTTTATAAGCACGTCTTTCTCTTGCCGTTATATTTTCTCCTCCAGATCATTGGTAACACATAAAAGCATTTTTAAGCTATTCACTGCTTATTCGTATGGTGATCAGAATACTTATAAGGAAAACCTAAGAAATCAGCAATAGCCAAACATGCTTTAGAATTAAATCATTCTTTTAAAATTTTAAAATGATTAAATTAGGTTATACAGAAGAAGAACTCAACGACTGGTAACTTAATATATTTAAAAATATTAAGACAGCATTTTTAATAATCATTTAGAACATATTAAAAACCTTTCCATTTCTTCAAAAAAGTAATTTCTTCATAAATATTTAAATTCTTTAAAAAGCAATACTCGTTCATTCCAACATTCTACATGTATATTATTACACCTTTAAAGACAAAAATAATTTCATCAAGTATATATTTCATCTGAAAAATTATCTTTAACTTCCTTGTATTATAGTTTATATTATTTTAAATTGTTGGATTCAAACCTGATGATGGTATTGTTGATGCTTAAAGGCTTGTGAAAAAATTTAGTATTATTGGATAATTTGTGTTTGTCTACCACAACAGTAATCAGTAAGAACTCCTCTTTCAAAGTGAAGATAATGTATAGGAAGTATATTTAAGACTGTCTAAGGATTTTCACAGAGCATTCAAAAACAAACTGCAAGTTTAATAACTTTCTGGTCATTAGACGTATGTTACAAACTGTTCAACTAGCGAACAATATACCGAACAAACGTAACAGCTGGCAGTACAAGAGCTGCACAGTAGTTGTGTAACGTCACTGTAGCATCTGTTGTCTTAATTGTTTCTTATGAGGAAGATAGAAGATACAATTAATAATTTTACCAATTATTTGTAAACTATAATATTAACTGTATAAAGATTTTCTCTGCAAATTAGGGTCTGCATATCTAATATGTTTCCAAATTTATTAATTTTTTGAACAACTCGTTGCCTTTAAAATCATTTTAACTAGATATTTAATTAGAATTTGTATAATACATATAATTAAATATTAAACTACAAGTAATCCACTGAGGATATTAAAAGTTTTACACATAATCAAGTAAAACTGGCAAACGGATTACTAAAACTCAACAACGTCACAGTTTTGGATATTTCATTGAGCAGCCATCATAATCAATCAATCAATGCACACCTGTACACCCAGTAACCGATTTAATGCAATACAATGTTTATCCCTCAAACTTACCCGATTCGTACCTCAAACTAAAACTAGGCCTGACTCATTAAGTACAATATTGTATGAGGGCTATATTAACTAATATATAAAATCCCTAAGGTTAACTAAATGATACTTCATTTGATACACATTGAGAGACCCTTCACCTACTAGCCTATATAACATATTATATATATATATAAAAAATATTATATATATTAAATGTAATGCAATAGCTTTATTTAATTTCAATAAACATTGAACCACAAAAAGTACTTGCTCCGCCGAGAGTCGAACCCGGATCTCTCACTTGCCGGGTGAATGTGCTACCATTACAAATATGGTATATATATAGTTGTATGTATATACATATATATATATATATATATATACAAACTTTAACGTTTTAGAGAATCGGGATATTTGAAAACCAAAATATAGTTCTAACCGACATGGGTGTTTACCCTTCATTAAAATGCTACAGTTGTCCTATTTAAGTCATTATGCCATACGTGTGTCGAATTTCTGTGATATCAGATAGTTGGACACTTAATTTTGACTGGGTGAGAGAATGGGTTTTGCCTTTTATAAATCGACTATCAGTTACCTAAGGCTTTGAACGCAATTTCGGATGTTTTGCACCTACATTAGCACTTCTGGTTCCAGTAAATTATATTTACGATGCCAATGTAGAGTTCTTTCCACGATCAAGAAAATATGTTAAAAAGTGTATATTTATAGTCAATTTAATTTACTCTGGTCTTAGTATTTTTTTGTTACAAAGATGATTTTGCCTCTTTCCCGATCAAGAATATACACAACACACACACACACACACACACAACACACATATATATATTATATATATAATATATATATATATATATATATATATATATATATATATATATATCTAAGAACCTATCTTTGTCAAAAGAAAGAATAGGTATCGTAACTTTAAAATTTTTAGTATAAGTTAGACTACACTGTCTCTTGTGCCGTTTCTCCACTGCTAGCAGACTCCCGCTGCTTTACATGCAATTTAGTGCTCGTCTTATGACCACTGCTGGTTCGAGTGAATTATATTTCCGAAACCAATCTTGAGTTTACCTTGTTGCCACGGTCAATAGAATAAACCAAATAGTTTATAATTATGGCCATTATAATTTAATTCGTTCTTAGTATATTTTGTTCCATAGTTGATTATGTTTTGTTTCCCGATCAAGAAAATATACAGCACAGATCAGAGAAGCCAACTTCTGCTAAAAGAGAACTAAGATGGATATTGTATCTGCCTTTAAATATAGTAAATGTTTTTGAAATATTTTAGAATAATTATAGCTGGAATAAAAATTTTGGTTTTTATTTAT